>NW_020864863.1:283929-574473 GCF_003713205.1 Coffea eugenioides
GGATTAGATTTGGGTCAAATTTCCGCTGCTAAACCGTTGGTGATTCGTTGTCTAGATCGCGTCAAGTGAGTATCACATCAATACGCCCCCATGTTCATGTGCTGCTGCTGAAGCTGAGGAGTCATGGAAGCTATCATGATACATGAAGCTTCCCTATTGTCATCCTTATGTTTCTTATAAGCATTTCTAACAGCAGCAGGTGCAGTAGGTTCAGGCTCTTGAGGCATTGGACCATCAAGTACATACTCAATTTTCTCATGAGTGAGAACGATAAGGACATTACGATGCCAATCAAGAAAGTTCGTGTCGTTGAGTTTGCAATCAGTAAGAATAGTACGAAGGCTCAAATTGTTACTCATTCTACAACAAAATGAAAGATAGAATTTGTTAGAAAAATGTTTTGTTTAATAAAATCATAAAAACTTCAAAATTATGATTTTATTTCCACTATTTTTTTTCAAATCAATTACCCTCTAAAATTGAATCGGGAATTTCTAAAATTCCATAGTGGCTAGGATCCTATCTTAATTTATTTCGACCTTGAGTGTGTCCCAACAAATTGAAAATAATTATGAAAGGTAGGTACTTTTGTGACAGCCCCACCTTCCCCTAAGGCGAACCAAAGAGGTTAGCGGACTGCCTGCCCAACTCTCGCCAGGACTAACGGTGCAGTATAAAGCGATCTATCACGTTTGAAACTTATAACGCGCGCAACAAGGCAAAAGGACAAAATATCCCAAAATAAAAGAAACGAACTCCAGAGTCGGCCATGAATAGTAACCGACCCGTCCGAAACCCAACCAAGCATCGAAAAACATATACAACATAACATTAGCCATTTACAAGCCACAACGGCAAGCCAAAACCATTCACTAAGGAAGTACACATTCGATTTGCCTATCAAAAGGAAATGAATCCCGTGATACATTAGGGTTTCACTTCAAGAGCTATACAAAAGACATTTACAAGCTCAGTATGGCAATTGACTATCCAGTCCATTTTCAAAAGCAATTATATTCCTGTAAGGAAAACAAATAACACGGAATGAGCCAAAGCCCAGTGGTATACCACCCAATAAGCAATCAAAGTCATATAAGAATGAACCTTCATTTAAAGTGCGTAAATAAGCAATGAAGCAAAACGGTAAAAGGATACGGTCGGCTCTCAAGAGCCCAATTCCACGCTTGCCATCTTGATCCAATCTCATTGACCCTCCGTCAATGTTAAGAGTACCAAACCGTAGACTTCACTATACTCCCATTCCTTCCACCCAACATACCCCAGCCGGGCCCGCACTCCAATTCAGTAGTTTTTGGTAATACTCGAGTTTACCGGAACCAAGGGTCTCATTACCACAAGGTTCCCCAGTACAGTCCCCGTGGCAATTCAATCTTCACGACCAAGCCCTCGCCGGCTCGATCCAATTGACTACCATACGGGGTTGAGCTCAGTAATACAATAAGGTCGTTGGACATCGTCCAAACAACACCAAATCAGTTTCCATAAAATGGAATTCACCAACCAATATATCAAGTTCAGTAATGCAGTAAAACGGTAGCCAATCAGTGACAATATCAAAAGAGGTGAGGGCGGTCAAGTACACCCTCACCTTAATCAATTTCAATATCCAAGTAAGCCATCAAGGCATCACATAACATTTAACAAAGCCACATAGTAACAATTTAGTGAGTGGTATACTCACCAAGTGAGAAAATGGTGTTTCATACACCGTGATCACCAAGACGTCGTGAGCTACCGTCACGCCTTAGAATCACATAACAAATGCAATGAGACTCGATACCGAGCCATAAACAACACTAATTCATAACCCCAATAGGGTTTCATATGCATAAGTAGGCATGATAGCAAACCAGCAATTAATATATGACCTTAACTTAAGCCTTAATAGAAAAACCGTGTTTGATCTTATAATGCGGTAATGGCACAACTCTCACTACAATTATCGGTTGGGGGTGTACGACCCACCATTTCGAAGCTATGAAACAGGGCTACAACAATGTAGAAGGTCACTCAATCCAGTTCCTAGCTTAACTAGGTCGAAAGTGCCAAATACTATACCAGAATTACCAAAACAGGTTTGCAAATCACCAAAAACTGTAATCAGTATATCTCTGTCCATACAAGTCCAATTGCCGAAATTCCAAAGGCATAAGTTAGCTAAGTCATCCAGCTACATTTCATCAGAAGACACCAACTCCAAAATCCAAACCAAAACCAGTCAAAATGGCCAATTACTATCGCAGTTTTCGCATTCTGTCCAAAGCAGAACAGCTACAGTAATTTCGTCATATCTCACTCCACACTAATCCAAATAACCTGAAATTTTGCAGGCACATCAAACTCACCAATACCTACAACTTTCATGTTTTGAGAAAAGTCAAATTCGGCCTCTAACCCTATGATCCAAAACCGGACAGAATTGGGATTTTATGAACCCTAACTTTCCATTTTTCACACCAAAACCAAAATTGATTGCATTTAACTATAATTCACACTCACTAGAGTCATGTCCAACCATTACAATCCATCATACAAGCACCCAACATCAAGATCATATTAAACCAGAAAAATCATCAATAAAATGAAAAACTTCACCAAATCACTTCAAACCAAGAGAAAACCAGAAATTTCAGCACTTCAAGCACTACTAAGCATAATTTAAGCTTCATAGGGTGTAAGAGGGTGTTCAAGCTTCACTTACCAAGAAACAAGAGAGAAGAGGTTGTTGAACACCTTAAACCTTCAACCAAGCTTCAATAAACAACTTACTAGCACTAGAAGGTAAGATTGTATGGAATGGAATTGGATGTAACCAATGTTTTTGGTTGATTTGCAACAAGTAGAAGCTTGAATGGTGAAGAAAGTTTCTTCCTTCCTTGCTCAAGGTGGCCGGCCAACAAGAGAAGAAAAATGGTGATTTTTTGTGCATTTTTTTGATATATAATCCTTTGGTCAAAAAAGTCAAAATTGGGAATAGTAATTCTTAAAAAAACTTCCAATGAGGAGGTGACACTTGTCACCTCCATAAATGCATTCTTATCTTTCTTTCCTCTCTCACATCAATCACTTCACACATTCTACTTATCACTTAACACCCGATAAATTTTAAACAGTATCCGAAACTTAACCTTATTGGCCGAATTTTTCCGAACTTTTCGCACTAGTGGGTCCCACGTCCACTATTCACTCTTAATTTTCTAAAATTCTCCAATGCTAGAAAAATCATCTTAAAACTATAATTGCTCATAAAATCCACGAAGAAAATATTTCCAAGCCAGAAAATGCAGAAAACATGCAATTAAGGGGAAAATAAACCCTAGGATAATAATTAGGGTTTTACGGGTTCTCACACTCTCCCCCCCTTAAAAGAATTTCGTCCTCGAAATTTCTCACCTTAATTCTCGAAAAGGTTTGGGTATTTCTTTCGCATTTCCCCTTCCATTTCCCAGGTAGCTTCCTCAACTCCGTGGTTTCTCCATAGCACCTTCACTAGAGGAATCCGCTTGGTTCGGAGCTCTTTGACTTTTCGATCGAGTACTTGGACTGGTTTCTCTTCATAGGCCAGTGATTCATCTACTTCGATATCCTCCGGTTGTAAAACATGAGATGGGTCAGGATGGTACTTCTTTAGCATCGAGACGTGGAATACATCATGGATTCGAGATAGACTGGATGGCAGTTCCAGTCGATACGCGACCACTCCAACCCTCTGAAGGATCTTGTAGGGTCCGACGTACCGTGGTTGAAGCTTCTTTCCTTTACCCGTTGTAAGACTTCGTAAGGGTGTGATCTTGAGAAATACGTAGTCCCCAACTTCAAACTCCAAGTCTTTTCTTCGGTTATCCGCGTAGCTCTTTTGGCGACTTTGGGCAGTTTGGATTCGTTGCCGTATCAACTTGACCTTCTCGTGTGCCTCTTCCATCCATGGAATAGTTGTCGGGTCCAGTGCTTTCTTTTCGCCAACCTCGTCCCAGTAGATCGGTGAGCGGCACTTGCGTCCGTAGAGAGCTTCGTACGGAGCCATTTGAATTGACGAATGGAAGCTATTGTTGTACGCAAATTCTACCAAGGTCATGTGCTGACCCCAATTGCCTCCAAAGTCCAGAATACAGGTTCGTAGCATGTCCTCAAGAGTCTGAATCGTCCGTTCTGACTGGCCATCCGTCTGAGGGTGATAGGTAGTGCTTAAATTGAGTTTCGTCCCCAGGGTTTCTTGGAACTTCTGCCAAAATCGTGATACAAACCGTGGATCCCGATCAGAGACAATGCTCACAGGCACGCCGTGTAATCTTACTACTTCATCCATGTACAATCGGGTCAATTTGTCCATTGAGTACTTCATGTTCACCGGCAAGAAATGGGCCGACTTGGTTAATCGATCAACGATCACCCAAACGGCATCGTGTCCTCTTTGCGTCCTCGGTAAACCTGAAACGAAGTCCATGGTGATGTTTTCCCACTTCCACTCGGGTATCTCCAAGGGTTGTAACAGACCTGATGGTTTTTGATGCTCTGCCTTCACTTGCTGGCAAATGAGACATTTCTGTACGTATTGAGCAATTTCCTTCTTCATATTGTCCCACCAATAGGTTCCTTTTAGGTCTTGATACATCTTGCTGCTGCCCGGATGGATTGTATACTTGGACCGATGAGCTTCCTCCAGAATCTCCATTTTCATCGACTCCACTTTCGGTACCACTATTCGGTTCCGATACTTCAAAATACCCTCAGGACGCAAATTAAAGTCCGTAGTTTCTCCCTTATCCACTTTCTCTTTCCATTTCTGTACCATCAAATCTTCTTTTTGTGCCTCTTTAATACGTTCCAGTAGAGTGGAGGTAACCCTAACATTGCCAAATATCACCTTATGGCTCCCTAGACAGGGTTTCCACTCGCACACGGATTCTAGCAAACCCCACTCCTTAATCATTAGCCCTGCTATTTGCACCTTACGACTTAAGGCATCTGCTACCACATTTGCCTTTCCCGGATGGTAATTGATTGTACAGTCGTAATCTTCCAGAAATTCCATCCACCTTCGTTGCCTCATGTTGAGTTCCTTCTGGGAAAAGAGGTATCTAAGACTTTTGTGATCCGAAAACACTTCAAAAGTTACCCCGTATAGGTAATGCCTCCACTTTTTCAGAGCAAACACCACTGCGGCTAATTCTAGATCATGAGTCGGGTAGTTCTGCTCGTGAAGCTTCAATTTTCTAGAGGCGAAAGCAATCACATTCCGGTTCTGCATCAAAACGCACCCCAGTCCTTCTCGCGACGCATCCGCATATACTACAAACCCGTCCACTCCATTTGGCAAGACCAGTACTGGAGCCATGGTCAGTCTTTTCTTTAATTCCTGAAAACTTGTTTCGCATCGGCCGTTCCAGATAAACTGACCATGCTTCTTTGTCAAGTCAGTTAAAGGTCCTGCCAGTTTGGAAAAATCTTTAATAAACCGTCGGTAGTACCCAGCTAGCCCTAGAAAGCTACGAATTTCTGTGGGAGTTTCTGGCCTCTTCCAATTCGTCACGGCCTCGACCTTCGCCGGGTCCACCGAAATACCTTCGTGGGAGATCACGTGCCCTAGAAACGCTACTCTCTCCAACCAGAACTCGCATTTACTAAACTTGGCATACAGCTGATGTTCCCTCAATGTCTGCAATACCATTCTCAAATGCTTCTCATGCTCCTCACGTGTCTTAGAGTAGACCAAAATGTCATCGATAAACACAACAACAAATCGGTCTAGATAGGGTTTGAAAACCCTATGCATTAGGTCCATGAAGGCGGCGGGAGCATTAGTCAGTCCAAAGGGCATAACGGCAAACTCGTAATGCCCGTATCTCGAGTTGAAAGCAGTTTTCGGAATGTCCTCCTTCCTAATCAACAACTGATAGTATCCCTGTCGAAGATCTAACTTTGAGAAGACCACTGCTCCTTGCAGCTGGTCAAACAACTCGTCGATGTGGGGCAGTGGATACTTATTCTTGATCGTAACGTTATTCAGCCCCCTATAGTCAATACACATCCTCAACGTGCCGTCCTTTTTCTTCACAAATAGGACCGGAGCTCCCCAAGGAGACTCACTCTCGTGAATGAATCCCCGCTCCAACAGATCTTGCAACTGCAACTTAAGCTCCTTAAGTTCTGCAGGCGCCATTCGGTAAGGGGTTTTTGAGATAGGTGCAGTTCCAGGCAACAAGTCTATGCGGAATTCTATCTCTCTTTCCGGAGGTAAGGCTACTAACTCATCAGAAAATACATCCGGAAATTCCCTCACTATGGCCACGTCTTCTACTTTTAACTTATCCGTAGGGGTATTAATTAAGAAGGCCAAAAATCCTTGCGCCCCTTTACTTATCAGTTTCCTAGCTCGAATGCCCGAAATGAGAGCAGATGAGGCTAACCTACCCCTTATATCCAACCTTAAGGTTGCCTCACCAGGAATGCGAAATTCCACTATCTTCGTTTTACAATCCAGTTGGGCGTTATATTTGGCTAGCCAGTCCATACCTAAAATCACATCGTACCCCGTAATGGATAAGCTAATCAAGTCCCCTAAAAACCTCCTTTCACCTACCCATACGTCGCAATCCCTATAGACCATACTAGTCACCAAACGTTGATTCCCCGTAGGTGTACTCACCTCTAAGTCATATGGTAAGCTAGCAGGTTTTATATCGATGCCACACATGAAATCAGGGTTAACAAACGAATGAGTGGCACCAGGATCAATTAACACTTTAGCAAAGCGGTGGAAAATAGGGATCGTACCTTCCACCACCTCGGAAGACTCTGGGACCTGATGGGGCTCTAAGGAATAAACCCTAGCTGGAACTTTAGGCTTGGATCCGTCTCCCTTGGCTGGTCCAGTATTAGTCCTCGGCGGTAGTTGACTTCCCTGTCCGTCTTGTTTCAGGACCGGACATGTAGCCAGCTGATGGTCCGCACTTCCACACCGCAGACATTTCCCCAATTTCCTCCAGCAATTGTCCTCGGTGTGGTTTGTCTTTCCACAGTGCCCACAGGGACCACGAGGTGCCAAAGCCGCGCTACTCTGAGCATTTGCCCTCTGTCCTCGCCCAGCTTGGCCACCCCTGAACGGAGTCCCTCTGCCTGATCCAGATTGTCGACCACCACCCGATCCTCGTCCAAACTTCGAGGGAGTGCTCTTCTCACCTTGTCCGGACGTACTCCCAGGAAAACCACGCTTCTTAGCCTGGAAGTTTCGGACCTGCAGCCGTGCACTCTCAACCCGTTGGGCTTTTTCCATTGCCTCACTAAAAGTAGTGATTTGAGCCGCCGCGAGGTCTTTCTGGATCTCGACATTCAAACCCTGAATGAAGCGCCTAACCCGTCGTTGCTCAGTTATGATTAGCTCAGGCGCGAATTTGGACAAGCGGGTAAATTGACTCTCGTACTCCGCCACAGTCTGAGCCCCTTGCCGGAGCCGGATAAACTCGTCCTCCTTCCTCTCCTGGACAAGAGGAGGGAAGAACTTGGCATTAAATTCTCGGATGAAGTTCACCCAAGTCCTCGGTGTCTGCTCTCGTTCCCATTTCTGCCTAATTACGTTCCACCAGGAACGGGCAGCCCCTTCAAGTTGAAACACGGCAAAAGTGACCTGCCGTTCGTCTGGGTAGTGTAGGGCCGCGAAGATATCAACCATTTTCTCAAGCCACTTCTCGGCGACGTCAGGGTCGGGTCCCCCAATAAACTTTGGCGGGGAAAACTTTTGGAAACGTTCTAGAGCTCTATCTTCGCTCTCATTATGATGGCCAGGGTTTCCGGGGTTTCCAGGGTTAGGGTTTGGGTTCTGGCCCTGTTGTTGCACTACTTGTGCAAGTAGATTGGTCATTTGCTGCATAGCAGCAGCTATTTGAGCATTGGGGTCTATTTGGGGTTCAGGAATTGGGCCAGTAGAAGCTTCCCCAGTTTCTCTAACCGGTGTGGGTTGTCTAATACCGCGCCCACGCCCCCGACCACTCCGAGTACCTTCCATGAGTTCACTCGGTCTAGGCAAAAGTACTAATCCAAAGCAGTAATAAAGCAAGTAAGTAACACATAAACTTGCACATTAACACACAGTTATACGTCGCAAACATGAGCACAAACACACATATATACAAGCCAAACATTTATACAAGCAGTCAGTCAAGTACGGCCAAAGCACGTACGTACACAAAAGATCCACCTGAGGATAGGCCTATCAAAAGAGATTTACACGTAGCTAACTCTACATCCAAAACGGTTAGCTAAGGCTCTATCCCTATCCCTATGTACATTCAAAAACCACCACTATCCAAAAGAGGCCTAAAAGTCAGGGCCTAGTCGGTCGCTGGGGTCTGGGACCCAGGCGATGGGGTAGACTCCTCCCCAGGGTCGGCCTCCGCACACGAAGCCTCATCACTACATTCTTCCAGGCCGTTGTCACATAAATTAAGGATCGCCTCAGCGCGACCCCGGACCTTGCGAGCTCGCTTGAGCTCTCGCTCTCGAGCCTCCTTTAATTGAGCGCAAAGGTCGTCCACTCGATCTTCGGCCTCAAGCATGTCGTATTCTAACTCTTTTATACGCGCCGCTTGCTTATCCTTGGTCGCCCTATCCTGGATAGCATCGACCTCCAGTCGAGCATTCTCTCTTGCCAACCCCTTGCGCTCTTTATCTAGCGCAAAAACGAGGGTGTTCGGGTAGGCATACCTCTCCTTACATGGACACCGTCGAAGACGGTTCGAAGGGCTCCAACGAATGACGGCCCCTCCCGGCCGTATCTGATAGGGGATCACGGGGAGTACTTTACGAGGTCTAGCCCCCGAAGGACTAGCACTAGGGTCACCCTGTTCGGCCATCCTACATCACAAGAACATGTAATCATAAATATCAGCTTAAAGGCCAAAAACAACAATCCGCAAGTCAAACAGTCCTATAACACCCAGGCTAATTCAAACCTAGGCTCTGATACCACCTGTGACAGCCCCACCTTCCCCTAAGGCGAACCAAAGAGGTTAGCGGACTGCCTGCCCAGCTCTCGCCAGGACTAACGGTGCAGTATAAAGCGATCTATCACGTTTGAAACTTATAACGCGCGCAACAAGGCAAAAGGACAAAATATCCCAAAATAAAAGAAACGAACTCCAGAGTCGGCCATGAATAGTAACCGACCCGTCCGAAACCCAACCAAGCATCGAAAAACATATACAACATAACATTAGCCATTTACAAGCCACAACGGCAAGCCAAAACCATTCACTAAGGAAGTACACATTCGATTTGCCTATCAAAAGGAAATGAATCCCGTGATACATTAGGGTTTCACTTCAAGAGCTATACAAAAGACATTTACAAGCTCAGTATGGCAATTGACTATCCAGTCCATTTTCAAAAGCAATTATATTCCTGTAAGGAAAACAAATAACACGGAATGAGCCAAAGCCCAGTGGTATACCACCCAATAAGCAATCAAAGTCATATAAGAATGAACCTTCATTTAAAGTGCGTAAATAAGCAATGAAGCAAAACGGTAAAAGGATACGGTCGGCTCTCAAGAGCCCAATTCCACGCTTGCCATCTTGATCCAATCTCATTGACCCTCCGTCAATGTTAAGAGTACCAAACCGTAGACTTCACTATACTCCCATTCCTTCCACCCAACATACCCCAACCGGGCCCGCACTCCAATTCAGTAGTTTTTGGTAATACTCGAGTTTACCGGAACCAATGGTCTCATTACCACAAGGTTCCCCAGTACAGTCCCCGTGGCAATTCAATCTTCACGACCAAGCCCTCGCCGGCTCGATCCAATTGACTACCATACGGGGTTGAGCTCAGTAATACAATAAGGTCGTTGGACATCGTCCAAACAACACCAAATCAGTTTCCATAAAATGGAATTCACCAACCAATATATCAAGTTCAGTAATGCAGTAAAACGGTAGCCAATCAGTGACAATATCAAAAGAGGTGAGGGCGGTCAAGTACACCCTCACCTTAATCAATTTCAATATCCAAGTAAGCCATCAAGGCATCACATAACATTTAACAAAGCCACATAGTAACAATTTAGTGAGTGGTATACTCACCAAGTGAGAAAATGGTGTTTCATACACCGTGATCACCAAGACGTCGTGAGCTACCGTCACGCCCTAGAATCACATAACAAATGCAATGAGACTCGATACCGAGCCATACACAACACTAATTCATAACCCCAATAGGGTTTCATATGCATAAGTAGGCATGATAGCAAACCAGCAATTAATATATGACCTTAACTTAAGCCTTAATAGAAAAACCGTGTTTGATCTTATAATGCGGTAATGGCACAACTCTCACTACAATTATCGGTTGGGGGTGTAAGACCCACCATTTCGAAGCTATGAAACAGGGCTACAACAATGTAGAAGGTCACTCAATCCAGTTCCTAGCTTAACTAGGTCGAAAGTGCCAAATACTATACCAGAATTACCAAAACAGGTTTGCAAATCACCAAAAACTGTAATCAGTATATCTCTGTCCATACAAGTCCAATTGCCGAAATTCCAAAGGCATAAGTTAGCTAAGTCATCCAGCTACATTTCATCAGAAGACACCAACTCCAAAATCCAAACCAATTCCAGTCAAAATAGCCAATTACTATCGCAGTTTTCGCATTCTGTCCAAAGCAGAACAGCTACAGTAATTTCGTCATATCTCACTCCACACTAATCCAAATAACCTGAAATTTTGCAGGCACATCAAAATCACCAATACCTACAACTTTCATGTTTTGAGAAAAGTCAAATTCGGCCTCTAACCCTATGATCCAAAACCGGACAGAATTGGGATTTTATGAACCCTAACTTTCCATTTTTCACACCAAAACCAAAATTGATTGCATTTAACTATAATTCACACTCACTAGAGTCATGTCCAACCATTACAATCCATCATACAAGCACCCAACATCAAGATCATATTAAACCAGAAAAATCATCAATAAAATGAAAAACTTCACCAAATCACTTCAAACCAAGAGAAAACCAGAAATTTCAGCACTTCAAGCACTACTAAGCATAATTTAAGCTTCATAGGGTGTAAGAGGGTGTTCAAGCTTCACTTACCAAGAAACAAGAGAGAAGAGGTTGTTGAACACCTTAAACCTTCAACCAAGCTTCAATAAACAACTTACTAGCACTAGAAGGTAAGATTGTATGGAATGGAATTGGATGTAACCAATGTTTTTGGTTGATTTGCAACAAGTAGAAGCTTGAATGGTGAAGAAAGTTTCTTCCTTCCTTGCTCAAGGTGGCCGGCCAACAAGAGAAGAAAAATGGTGATTTTTGTGCATTTTTTTGATATATAATCCTTTGGTCAAAAAAGTCAAAATTGGGAATAGTAATTCTTAAAAAACTTCCAATGAGGAGGTGACACTTGTCACCTCCATAAATGCATTCTTATCTTTCTTTCCTCTCTCACATCAATCACTTCACACATTCTACTTATCACTTAACACCCGATAAATTTTAAACAGTATCCGAAACTTAACCTTATTGGCCGAATTTTTTCGAACTTTTCGCACTAGTGGGTCCCACGTCCACTATTCACTCTTAATTTTCTAAAATTCTCCAATGCTAGAAAAATCATCTTAAAACTATAATTGCTCATAAAATCCACGAAGAAAATATTTCCAAGCCAGAAAATGCAGAAAACATGCAATTAAGGGGAAAATAAACCCTAGGATAATAATTAGGGTTTTACGGGTTCTCACAGGGTCTACGGACATGGTTATTCTTTATACGTTGACGGAGAGTCAACGAGTTGGGATCAAGTACTGCTGCCGGAAATCTGGCTCCTGAGAGCCACCTGTATCCTTTGTATTTTAGACCAATGTGTCTAACTGCTTTACTTTATACCTGGCATATATTTTTGATTAGTTAAGCGTGAATTGCCATGCTTTTAACTGCTTAAATGTTTGGTACCTCATTGAGCGTAAGCTCACCCCGTTTTGTTATCCTTGTTTTCCTTACAGGGTTCCATGTTTTGAAATCAAGGTTTTGAAGAAAGAGTTGAGCTAGTATAGTTTTTTTTTTTTTGTATAGCTCCTCTGTGGTTGCAACCTGATAGTATTATGATCCAATGTTACTTTTGATTTGTAAAACCTTCCAGATATGTATATATATATAAGGTGTTCCTTCATGTCTATGTGGTGTGTGGTTGGGATTGAATGACTGTACTTGTACGGTTCAAATTTGAGAACCTTTGTTCTATTTTGGCTTGTATTATTTTGAGATTTGAATATATGTACGTATACGTGCTAGGCTTGGGAAAATGTTATTTCGTTTATTATTGAGGTTGTACCCTATGTTATGGGATGTATTTGATTCGAGGACTGTGACGAGCGAGTGAGTCCTGGCGAGAGTTGGGCAGGCGGTCAGCTAAACCCTTTGGTTCGCCTTAGGGGAAAGTGGGGCTGTCACAGTTGGTATCAGAGCTATTTCGCGTGGTCTCTGCGTGGAGTGAGCTTGGGCCAGTGGTGCTATGGTCCAGATTTCGTGAATGTGTTTAAAGGATTAAGTGCTCTTCTTGGGCGTAAGCTATGAACCGTGCTTGTTATAGGTGTAACAATCTTTATTATGCGATATGAGACTTGAGAAAGATAGGAATGTGTGTCGGGTAGGAATCTGTGACGCCCCGAAAAAAAAATGAGTTTGAGAACCCGGAAATTTTCTAATTTTCTAGGGTTTATTTTTTAAACGCCCGCATTTTCTACATTTTCTTGATTAGAAAAATTCCCCAGATAAAGTTATGAGCAAAAATAGTTTTAAAATGATTTTTCTAGTATCGGTTAGTTTTTGAGTAATTAAAAACGTATTTTGAACGTGGGACCCGCAAGTGCGGTAAATGCATTATATTTTTGACAACTTGTTGGAATTTTGTATTACGTGATATTATTTTACAATGTGTTAAGATATTTGTATTGGAGAGACAAAAAGATAAGAATAAAACCCTAAAGGACCATTTGTCACAAAACCATTGGACCTTGACTTTTGACCAAGACTTTTCTAACTTTACTAAAACCAATTTGGACCCAATTTCTCTCCATTTTAGCTTGTCTTGGACGAAATTTTGAGAGAAAAAGAGAGAGAAAATCCATCATCTTGCACTTCAATTTCTTGTCCAAATCTTGAGTTCCAACCGATTAAATTGCAAATCACTCCATAAAACTTGCTAGCTAAGGAAGATTGAAGCTCTTGGTGGAGTTGTTTTGGAAGAAAAATTCCTAAGTCATCACCTTTCTTGATATTTGAAGGTATCATGTCTAGCCATCCTTTCTTTGTTCTTGATTATGCTAAATTAGTGACTTGTGATGGCTAAAGAGATGGTTTGATGGATTATATTTTGAGTTGTGGTTGGATGGATGAACTTTTATTATTTTTGGGGATTTTTCTGTTTTAATATGAGTATGATTATGTGGTTATGTATGATGATTCGAAATGATGTTTAATGATTCTAGAAGGTGGAAAAAGTGGAAGATTGCAAGTAAATTCTGTTTTGGAAGAAATCTGGAAAATTAGGGTTCTTGGTTCTTCATTCTGTCCGAAATTTTTGGTCCTAGATAGAGGCCGAATTAGCCTTAGCTCAAAACATGAAAGTTTTAGGGAATCGGAGTAGCTCAAAACATTTTAAAGGTGCCTACAACATTTCAGGTCAATCGGAGTAGCGTAGAGTGAGAAAAGTCGAAATTACTATTGCTGTTCTGGTTTATCCGAAATTGGGATTTGCGACTGTAATTGGTTGTTTTGGCTGGAATTTCTTCCGAATTGGTTGTTGAGGCCTTCTGATGAAATTTAGCCCTGTTTCTTACCTTTCAGCTGGTTTTGGAATTTCTGGATTTGGACTTGGAGAGCCTGAGTTATGATGTTTCCGCTAGAATACGTTATGTGAATCTGTTTTTGTGATTCTGGTGTAGTATCTTGCATTTTTGACCTGGTTATACTCGAAACTGGGTTGAGTGACCTTCTGTAATATTGTAACCCTATCTCTTAGCTTCGAAACAGTGGGTCTTTTACCTTCATCCGACCATCGTAGTGCTTTTGGCACCATTACCGCAAAATGACGTCAAAACTATTTTTCTGGTTTTGAGCTTAACTTTCATTTCTGGACTTTTCCCTAGCTTGACTTGTCTTTGTACTACTTGGAGTTTGCTGAATGGCTATTGGATGAACTTGTTGTTGTGTGTGTACCTTTGGGTTGGAATGAGGAAATCATGAAGCCATGACGGCTGGAAAAGTAAGCAAATTTAGGGGAAGTGCTGTCCGAACTTTTAAAGGATTTGTTTGCATTGAGTTTGTGATCTAAGACTTGGGTTTGAGCAAGGCAATGCAATATGATGGATAGTTTCGGAGCCGTGGAGGTGAGTGACCTCAAACTATTTCTAAAGTTATTTATGAACCGTTTTCTGCATTATTTACTTTTAAACTGTTTCCAAAGTTACTTTTGAACTGTTTTCTTGCATATCATGCGTGCTTACATGTGAGTGTTCCTTGTTTGCTATATTTCCTTGACTTATTGGCTTGTTATTATTGATTGATAATGTGTTAAGTGGTTTCAATGATTGTTAAAACCAGTTTTCTAGGCGAGTGTGTACTTTATCGCACTCGACCTAAATAAATATGAAATTTTCAATGATTAATGATTAAATGCTGGTTGCGCATGAATGTAAGCCGTTTGGCTGAATTGGGCCCTGCCCTTCGTTACCGATCGACTCGAGCCAAAAGCGGACTCGGTCGGGCGATATGGTGACCCTGGGTGAATTTGGTATACTCGAGTATTACCTTGTAGTCCGGCTACGTCCGGATGGGTGGAGTCCGGCTACGTCCGGATGGGTGGAGACCGGCCAACGTCCGGAAAAAAAAAAGATGAACGAATAAAAAGATGAACGAGGGATTATTTATAAAAAAATGAACGTATCCTTTTCATGAATGTTACTATCGCTTTCCATTGTACATGTTTCTTGAATTTTGATACTCCATATTTAATGTTTTGTAAATGCTGTAATCTTTTCTGGACTTATCATGTGATTTATGACATCATTGAAAAGAAATATTGTTAAACCGATTTGATTACCGATTTTCTGGTTACTCGCTGAGCTTCTAGCTCACCCCAAAAATATTTTATTCCCCTCCACAGGGCTCAAGGCGAAGGAAGGACTTGTAGTACTTATTCACATGTCTGGATGGCCTATATCTTGTACAGTTTGGATTTGGAATCATTTTATGTATAGTTGGGAATTGTTTCCGCTGCAATTGTGACATGTAATTATTGGAGAATTTGATGTATATTGGAGCTTTATATTGTAATATTTGAGGTTTATTCTTGTAATTCAATTGAGAACTGTAGTGAACGACTGAGTCCCGGCGAGAGTTGGGCAGGCGGCCCGCCGAACCCTCTGGTACGCCTTAGGGAGAGGTGGGGTCGTCACAGTTGGTATCAGAGCTTAGGCTTCAGATCTCTGTAGTGTATCCTAGGCTTGAAGTTTAGGATGCCGGACTGTGGGTTTGGTTTGTAATATTAGTGATTCTTGCGGGATGTCTCGACTTGATTGGTACAAGAGGGAATGTCGAGGACGACATTCTTTTAAGGAGGGGAGATTGTGACGCCCCGAAAAAAAAATGAGTTTGAGAACCCGGAAATTTTATAATTTTCTAGGGTTTATTTTTTAAACGCCCGCCTTTTCTACATTTTCTTGATTAGAAAAATTCCCCAGATAAAGTTATGAGCAAAGATAGTTTTAAAATGATTTTTCTAGTATCGGTTAGTTTTTGAGTAATTAAAAACGTATTTTGAACGTGGGACCCGCAAGTGTGGTAAATGCATTATATTTTTGACAACTTGTTGGAATTTTGTATTAAGTGATATTATTTTACAATGTGTTAAGATATTTGTATTGGAGAGACAAAAAGATAAGAATAAAACCCTAAAGGACCATTTGTCACAAAACCATTGGACCTTGACTTTTGACCAAGACTTTTCTAACTTCACTAAAACCAATTTGGACCCAATTTCTCTCCATTTTAGCTTGTCTTGGACGAAATTTTGAGAGAAAAAGAGAGAGAAAATCCATCATCTTGCACTTCAATTTCTTGTCCAAATCTTGAGTTCCAACCGATTAAATTGCAAATCACTCCATAAAACTTGCTAGCTAAGGAAGATTGAAACTCTTGGTGGAGTTGTTTTGGAAGAAAAATCCCTAAGTCATCACCTTTCTTGATATTTGAAGGTATCATGTCTAGCCATCCTTTCTTTGTTCTTGATTATGCTAAATTAGAGACTTGTGATGGCTAAGGAGATGGTTTGATGGATTATATTTTGAGTTGTGGTTGGATGGATGAACTTTTATTATTTTTGGGGATTTTTCTGTTTTAATATGAGTATGATTATGTGGTTATGTATGATGATTGGAAATGATGTTTAATGATTCTAGAAGGTGGAAAAAGTGGAAGATTGCAAGTAAATTCTGTTTTGGAAGAAATCTGGAAAATTAGGGTTCTTGGTTCTTCATTCTGTCCGAAATTTTTGGTCCTAGATAGAGGCCGAATTGGCCTTAGCTCAAAACATGAAAGTTGTAGGGAATGACATTTTAAAGGTGCCTACAACATTTCAGGTCAATCGCAGTAGCGTAGAGTGAGAAAAGTCGAAATTACTATTGCTGTTCTGGTTTATCCGAAATTGGGATTTGCGACTGTAATTGGTTGTTTTGGCTGGAATTTCTTCCGAATTGGTTGTTGAGGCCTTCTGATGAAATTTAGCCCTGTTTCTTACCTTTCAGCTGGTTTTGGAATTTCTGGATTTGGACTTTGAGAACCTGAGTTATGATGTTTCCGCTAGAATGCGTTCTGTGAATCTGTTTTTGTGATTCTGGTGTAGTATCTTGCATTTTTGACCTGGTTACACTCGAAACTGGGTTGAGTGACCTTCTGGAATATTGTAACCCTATCTCTTAGCTTCGAAACGGTGGGTCTTGCACCTACATCCGACCATCGTAGTGCTTTTAGCACCGTTACCGCAAAATGACGTCAAAACTATTTTTCTGATTTTGAGCTTAACTTTCATTTCTGGACTTTTCCCTAGCTTGACTTGTCTTTGTACTACTTGGAGTTTGCTGAATGGCTATTGGATGAACTTGTTTTTGTGTGTGTACCTTTGGGTTGGAATGAGGAAATCATGAAGCCATGACGGCTGGAAAAGTAAGCAAATTTAGGGGAAGTGCTGTCCGAACTTTTAAAGGATTGTTTGCATTGAGTTTGTGATCTAAGACTTGGGTTTGAGCAAGGCAATGCAATATGATGGATAGTTTCGGAGCCGTGGAGGTGAGTGACCTCAAACTATTTCTAAAGTTATTTATGAACCGTTTTCTGCATTATTTACTTTTAAACTGTTTCCAAAGTTACTTTTGAACTGTTTTCTTGCATATCATGCGTGCTTACATGTGAGTGTTCCTTGTTTGCTATATTTCCTTGACTTATTGGCTTGTTATTATTGATTGATAATGTGTTAAGTGGTTTCAATGATTGTTAAAACCAGTTTTCTAGGCGAGTGTGTACTTTATCGCACTCGACCTAAATAAATATGAAATTTTCAATGATTAATGATTAAATGCTGGTTGCGCATGAATGTAAGCCGTTTGGCTGAATTGGGCCCTGCCCTTCGTTACCGATCGACTCGAGCCAGAAGCGGACTCGGTCGGGCGATATGGTGACCCTGGGTGAATTTGGTATACTCGAGTATTACCTTGTAGTCCGGCTACGTCCGGATGGGTGGAGTCCGGCTACGTCCGGATGGGTGGAGACCGGCCAACGTCCGGAAAAAAAAAAGATGAACGAATAAAAAGATGAACGAGGGATTATTTATAAAAAAATGAACGTATCCTTTTCATGAATGTTACTATCGCTTTCCATTGTACATGTTTCTTGAATTTTGATACTCCATATTTAAGGTTTTGTAAATGCTGTAATCTTTTCTGGACTTATCATGTGATTTATGACATCATTGAAAAGAAATATTGTTAAACCGATTTGATTACCGATTTTCTGGTTACTCGCTGAGCTTCTAGCTCACCCCAAAAATATTTTATTCCCCTCCACAGGGCTCAAGGCGAAGGAAGGACTTGTAGTACTTATTCACATGTCTGGATGGCCTATATCTTGTACAGTTTGGATTTGGAATCATTTTATGTATAGTTGGGAATTGTTTCCGCTGCAATTGTGACATGTAATTATTGGAGAATTTGATGTATATTGGAGCTTTATATTGTAATATTTGAGGTTTATTCTTGTAATTCAATTGAGAACTGTAGTGAACGACTGAGTCCCGGCGAGAGCTGGGCAGGCGGCCCGCCGAACCCTCTGGTACGCCTTAGGGAGAGGTGGGGTCGTCACAGAATCTTTACTATAGGTGATTTAGTCTTGGGACCGGCCGGCTCGAGTCGTGAATTACCTTTGATGACCCCGCTACTTTCATGGAAATTCCTTTTGTTTGTATCTAACTGATACCGTGTGATTTGTTTGATAAAGTCGTGTTAGATATATACCTGTCTTTTGATCTGTGTGTACCTTTTGTTATCTATTCATGCATGTATCTATCTTTAATATTATTTTCACGCTTCGACCATAGATCGGTTTGACCAATGGAGGGTACTCGTAATGGACGAGGTCAAGGGCGTGGATGTAAGCAACCCTCGAATGAAAGGGGTAATCGGGAACCAATACCTGAACCAACTCCTGAACCTAGGTTGACCCAAATGCTCAAGTAGCCGCTGCTATTCAGCGCATAACCGATCTGCTAGCCCATGCAGTAGAACACCAGGGCCAAAATCGTAATCCTCAACCTGGAAACCCTGGTAATAATGTAGAGGTCGAGGATAGAGCCCTTGAAAGATTTCAAAAGTTCTCCCCACCAAATTTTTCCGGAGGCCCTGATCCTGACGTGGCTGAGAGGTGGCTAGAAAAGATGATCGATATTTTTGCTGCGTTACACTACACTGAGGAGAGACAGGTGACATTTGTTGTCTTTCAACTAGAAGGAGCCGCCCGTTCTTGGTGGAACGTAATTCGAATGAAATGGGAAAGGGAACAAACCCCGAGGACGTGGGCGAATTTCATGAGAGAATTTAACTCCAAATTTTTCCCTCCTCTAATCCAAGAATAGAAGGAAGATGAATTCATTCGGCTTCGCCAAAGAACTCAGACAGTAGCCGAGTCTGAGAGTCAATTTGTGTGAGCCCGTAAAATTTTTTCTTAATTTATACCATTTAATTCTATTCATTTTCATGCATTTTCCTTATTTTATTTTACTACATTAATTTTCTGGACACTTTATAAGTGAATATAGTTTTTCCAACCATTTTTCTGGTATAAGTTAGTTCGGATTAAATTTGAAGTGCGTTATGGACGTGGGACCCGCTAGTGTGATAAAATTTTGTTGATTAAGTGATTTTTGTGCTAAGTATTATTATTTTACAAGGTGCTAGGAGACAATTGAAAGTTAGCTAGATAAATTACCCTTGTTAGACAAAAGGATAAGCTTAAAACCATAAGAGGGGCCAAGTGTCACTATGCTATTAGAAGTTGGACTTTTGACCAAGATTGGTAACTTTACTAAAATCAGATTTTTTACCAAAATTCATTCATTTTCTTGTCTCCTTTGGCTGAAATTAGTGAGAGAGAAACCAAGAGAGTTCTTCATCTTCCACTTCAATTTCTTGTCCAAATCTTGAGTTTCAATCAACCAAATCACAAACTACACCATACAAGTGATCATTAGGGAAGGTTAAAGGTGTTGGTGGAGTTGTTTTGGAGGAGGAAAGATTAAGCTCCTACCTTTCTTGTGGTTTTAAGGTATTTTGCCAAGAACATCCTCTTTACTTCAATTAATTGCTTATTAGTGGTTTTTAGTTGTTTTAGATGTTGTTTTGTGGAAGATTAACACTTGAATGCATGAATTCCAGATTAGGGTTTCTTTTTTTTCCAATTCTGACCGGTACTATTACACCTAGTTAGAGGCCGAATTAACCTTAGCACAAAACATAAAAGTTGTAGAGGATGATGTTTTATAGTTGGCTACAAAATCTCAGCCCAATCGGAGCAACGTAGCCTTTGAAAAGACTGAAATATCCCTGCTGTCCTGTTTCTGTCCGAAACTGAAATTCAGCTTTGGTAATTGGTTAATTTGACTGGGAATACTACTGATTTAGTTGTTTATGTCTTCTTAACATTTATATCTTGGTATCGTACCGTTCATATGGCTTTGGAATCACTTGAATTGGAGTTGTATGTGCTGAGATATGATTGAATGAATCAGGACTGCTAGTTGAACTGCGAACTGGAAAATCTGGGGTTGTTTTGGTAAATTTGACCTAAATACATTGCAAACTGGACTGAGTGGCCTTCTTCAACATTGTAGCCCTTTCTCTTAGTTTCAAAATGGTGTAAATTACACCTCAATCCGACAAGGATAGCTTCGGTTGTGTTAATTCTGCTAAGCAACAGCAAATCTGCCTTTTGTTTCCCAACCCAAACTTCCTTTCCGCATATGTCCTAGTTTGATTTTGCCCTTATACGTTCCATATGATTTACTCTAGTGATATGTGGATTTGATTTATGACTCGTATTCGAGCCTTATTGTGGCTCTAATTAAAGGTGTTTGATAGCTTGTGATTTGTGGGTGTTGAGGTTTGGTTGGAAAGTAAAGAAAGACAAGGGAAATGCTGTCAAAATTTTCGCGGAGCTTCTGCACAGTCTCGGGAAATTTGCTATATCTTGATGTAGGAATGTCAGAATTGAATTCCATTTGTTGCGTTTTAAACTAGATTCATAGGGTTATAAACCATGTAAATTTCAGACCCTTTTTATGTCTATACCATTTATGGTGATTTTTCAAAGTTGACTGAAATATTATACCTGTTCTGTCTTTCACTGGATAAAGCAGCAACTTGAGGCTTGAATTTGATTGACTTGCGTTCTGAATCTTATGAGGGTGTTTTCTGGAAAGTTATAGCCCTTTGAATGTATTTTCCAACGGTATAACTTTTACTAATTTTGGACTTACAAAACTTGAGATATGATTTTTCATATAGGGTTGCGCGAAACTGGAAAAGTCTTGTTTTCCTAGTATCGATCTTACTTTCATTTTCTACTTCAAATTTGAAGTTGGTCAGTCATTGTAGGTAGGGTTTTGAGGTTGTTCATGCCTTTAGGACTAATCGTTAACTTTTCACTCCAAAGTCACCTCTTCGCTTTACATTAATGGTTCATTTGGATAGGCACCTGACTTGTAATCGAGTTTTACTTGTGAATTCCACTTATTAGGTTTTGGAGTCCAGTCTTAAGTGTTTGCCTTGATTGTTCTAGGAGGTGCCGGCTAGTAAAGCCACACTTGGGAAGGAAACTTTTGAAATTATCCTTGTTTGATCAGGTGAGTGTACCACTCCCCTGAATTATTGCTAAACTGGTTTCCTGTACTTGCAAATTGCTGGTTGAATGTCTTTCCTGACTGTTTATCTTGTATGAGACGAGGGTGTACTTTATCACACTCATTCTCTTGCCTGTACTGAACAAACTGGAATCTATTACTTGTACTTGTCATGTACTTGAACTTGTTACTTGCACTTGTTATGATGTCGTTTGGAAGAGTATCCAACGACCTTCCTGTTAAACCTGAGCTTAACCTCATGGGGAGTTAATTAAATCGAGCCAGCGAGGGCTTGGTCGAGATAATTGACAATCCATGGGTGTCTGTTCCTGGGGGAATCTTTGGGTATTGAGACTCTTGATTCCGGTATACTCGAGTATTACCATTCCTGTTCCTGTTTGGCGTTCGGGCCCGGTAAGGAGTATGTTTGGTGAACGGGATTTTGGTGTTAAAGTGGTGATCTACTGGACTGGTTCCTTTATTTGAACGTTGACGGAGGGTCAACAAGGCTGGATCAAGTATTCCAACGGGGATTTGGCTCTTGAGAGCCACCTGTATCCTTGAAATTGTGATGTTCGTTCATTTCTTTTACTTGATGCGGATATGTGTCCTATAAATGTTTTCTCATGATTTTTACTGTTATATTTTTGGTACCTCATTGAGCTTCTAGCTCACCCCGTTTCGTTATCCTTGTTTTCCTTACAGGAAATCACTTTTTGAAGACTATGATGTTTGAAGCATGAGTTGAGCTAGTTTTAGTATTCTTTTTTATAGCTCCTCGATGGTTGGAAAACTTTGAATGTATTTTAACCAAATAATTTCCCTTTTGAATTGTAAATTTGCAACCATGTGTATCTAAAAGTGTTTAACTATGTTCCTAAGTTGATTTGGTTTGGAAATGTTCTTTTCTAGGGTTATCTAAAGTTGTTGTGCTTGTTTTGGTTTCGGACAGTGAATGTTATCTTCTCGAAGTTCTTTTGAGCGTTTGGTAGGGTTTACGCTCGTTCCGGATCCGTAGTCCTGGCGAGAGCTGGGCAGGCGGTCCGCCGAACCCTTTGGTTCGCCTTAGAGGGAGGTGGGGCTGTCACACAATTTACTCGGTTATCTAAGTTTGCGCCCGAACTAATTGTAACCGAACAAAGACGGATAAGGCGTTTTGTCTAGGGACTAAATGTTGAGATTCAGAAGGACCTGGCTGTAGCCCAACTTAGTACCTTTAGTGATGCTGTGGAGAAGGCCCAGCGAGTTGAAAATGCGAGGTTACAGGTGCAAAATTTCCAAGCCAAGAAAAGGGGCTTTCCTGGGAGTAGCTCTGAGCAAGAAGATAAGAGTACACCCCCTAAGATTGGAAAGGAAAAAGGGGGGGTACGACAACCGGGGGTGTCGCGTGATGTTTCTCAGGGGGGATCGGTCTCTGCTACTCATGGTCCCTGTGGATATTGCGGAGGGCCAAATCATATGGAGGCAAATTGCTGGAAGAAAGAAGGAAAATGCTTGCGCTGTGGAAGCGCCGAACATCGGATTGCTAATTGTCCAGCTCGACTGCGCGAAGGGAGAGGGACTCCGCCACCAACCAAGACCAACCCTGGACAGTCAAAAGGAGAAGGGACTGGATCGAAGATACCGGCTCGGGTATATTCCCTAGAACATTCTCAGGTCCCTGACTCGTCTGAAGACGTAGAAGGTATGATCCATTGGTTACCTTAGATTTTGATAGATCCCAGTGATAAGAAAATTTCGAGGACGAAATTTCTTTAAGGGGGAGAGAGTGTGAAGACCCGTAATTTGTCTTAATTTTATATTATTTTATTTTATTTTCTCGTGTGCATTTTCCCTCAATATACTCAATTATTTTGATTTTTCCAGAGATTTTATAAGTGAGGAGAGTTTGTAAAATGTTTTCCTAGTTTAAGTTAGTTCGTGACAAGCTTGAAGTGCAGTGTAGACGTGGTACCCGCTAGTACGGTAAGTGCGATATATTTTTGACCACTAGTTGGAATTTTGTATTAAGTGATATTAATTTTCCAAGGTGCTAGGAGATAATTAGAGGTTACTTAGATGTATTAACCATGGAGGGACAAAGGGATAGGTTTGAACTTAAAAGGGTGCTAGGTGTTGCAATATGGTTGGATGTTGGACTTTGACCATTTTACTTTACCATTACCAAATATCAAAATTGACTCAAAAATCATCTTCATTTGCTCCTTCTTGGCCGTGAGTCTTGAGAGGAAAAGAAAGCAAAACCTTCAACTTATTTCTTCCAAATCTTGCTCAAATCTTGTGATCCAACCGCTAGAATTTCAAATTTCTCCATAAAAATCCTTTGCTAAGTAAGATTAGGGAAGGTGGTGGAGTGGTTTTGGAAGAGGAGGTGCTAAGTTGCTTCTTTTCTTGAGTTTACAAGGTGAGTTGCTAAGAACTTCTTCCTTTAGTCTTGATAATGTTAAATTAGTGGCTTTAGTGGTTGAACATGTTGATTTATGGTGTGTTTATGGTTGGAAGTGAAGTTTTGATGGATTTTTATTTATTATTGCTATTTTTCTGTTTTATATGATAATCATGGTTTAGTCATGGATTGAGGGCTTGTTATAGTGTAAAATGGAGATAGTATATGTTGGATATGATTGGTTGCGAAAAATTTCTGGTTGGTGCTGAAATTCCAGTTTAGGGATTGTAATTAACCCTGTTCTGCCTAGTACTGTTTGACCTAGATAGAGGCCGAATTGGCCTTAGTATAAAACATGAAAGTTGTACAGAATTATGTTTTATAGTTACCTGCAAAATGTCAGCTAAATCGGAGCACTGTAACATGTGGAATGACCAAAATACCCTTGACTGCCACAACCCCTGATTCGCTGACAGTTTTCTATTTTCATAGAGATTCTGATTTTTTACCATGAAAATGAATTATTTGGTTTTGAAGGTCTTCATAAGGAATGTAGGTCTCTATCTTAGCTTCGAAATTCCATAATATTCGTCTTAATCTGATAAGCGTAGCTTAAGTTGCGATCGAAACATCGAGAGACGTCAAACCTGCTGTTAGGCCTATTGTCTTTCAAATTGGTTTTCGGTTGCATTATTAAACTTGTGTTGTAATTGACTATATATGAAGGGTATTGTGACCCTAATTAGATGTTTTTAATAGCTTGTGAATTATATTTGAGGTTGTGGTTGATTTGGGTTGAATTTGGTGATGAATTGTAGGGTGAAAAGTAAGAAAAACAAGGGGAAATGCTGTTAAAATTTTCGCAGGAACCCCGGAGCAGTTCTGGGAAATCTGCAATATCTGGATGTCGAAATATCGAATTGAGTTCCGTTTGTTGTTTAAAAACTATAGGGCTACGAACCGTGAAAATTTTAGTCTCTGGTTTGGTCTGTGGGATTTATGGTGATTTTTCAAAGTTAACCGAAATCATATACCTGCTCTGCCTTTTTCTGGTTAAGACAGCAATTTGAGGCTCAAATTTGATTGGCTTGTGATCTGAATCTTCTAAATGTGTCTTCTGAGAAATTTTACCCCTTTGAGTCTATTTTCCAACGGTGTAAATTTTACCAATTTCGGACTTAAGAATCCTAAGATATGATTTTTCAATCAGGGGTGTGCAAAACTGGAAAAATTCTGTTTTCTTGGAATTATTCTCACTTTCAATTTCACCTTGAGATATGAGCTAGTACATCATTGTAAGTATGATTTTGAGAGGAGTGAGGAGTTTTGGGGTCATGTATGTCCTTAGGACCAACCGTTTTCTTTTATTCTTAAGCCGTCTTTTATTTTTTCGTACTAGTATATAACTTGGAGAGGTACCTGACTAGTAATCGAACCTCATTTGTGCATCCCATTTACTCGGTTTTGAATGAGGAAATTTCAACTGCTTTACCTTTGTTATTCTTAGGGTTTCACGGTGATTAGGCCACTTTGGGTGGAAATTTTTGGATGTACCTGTACTTGAACTGGTGAGTATTACCACTTATGTTTCTATTGAGGTGTTTGGGCCCGGTAAGGGGTATGTTTGGTGGACGGAAGTTGGTGTAAAGTGGGGTCTACGGACATGGTTATTCTTTATACGTTGATGGAGAGTCAACGAGTTGGGATCAAGTACTGCTGCCGGAAATCTGGCTCCTGAGAGCCACCTGTATCCTTTCTATTTTAGACCAATGTGTGTAACTGCTTTACTTTATACCTGGCATATATTTTTGATTAGTTAAGCGTGAATTGCCAAGCTTTTAACTGCTTACATGTTTGGTACCTCATTGAGCGTAAGCTCACCCCGTTCTGTTATCCTTGTTTTCCTTACAGGGTTCCATGTTTTGAAATCAAGGTTTTGAAGGAAGAGTTGAGCTAGTATAGTTTTTTTTTTTTTGTATAGATCCTCTGTGGTTGCAACCTGATAGTATTATGATCCAATGTTACTTTTGATTTGTAAAACCTTCCAAATATGTATATATATAAGGTGTTCCTTCATGTCTATGTGGTGTGTGGTTGGGATTGAATGACTGTACTTGTACGGTTCAAATTTGAGAACCTTTGTTCTATTTAGGCTTGTATTATTTTGAGATTTGAATATATGTACGTATACGTGCTAGGCTTGGGAAAATGTTATTTCGTTTATTATTGAGGTTGTACCCTGTGTTATGGGATGTATTTGATTCGAGGACTGTGGTGAGCGAGTGAGTCCTGGCGAGAGTTGGGCAGGCGGTCCGCTAAACCCTTTGGTTCGCCTTTGGGGAAAGTGGGAGCTGTCACAGTTGGTATCAGAGCTGTTTCGTGTGGTCTCTGCCCGGAGTGAGCTTGGGCCAGTGGTGTTATGGTCCTAATTTCGTGAATGTGTTTAAAGGATTAAGTGCTCTTCTTGGGCGTAAGCTATGAACCGTGCTTCTTATAGGTGTAAGAATCTTTATGATAAGATATGAGACTTGAGGAAGATAGGTATGTGTGTCGGGTAGGATCTTTACTATAGGTGATTTACTCTTGGGACCGGTCGGCTCGAGTCGTGAATTACCTTAGTTGGGATTCTTGTACCCGGATGCGAAAGAGATGAGAACCTAGGTTAGAAATGACTTGGGTGAATTAGAAATTGGACTCTACGGAACTTCATGCGATGTGTTAGGGTATCACTAAGGATGTTCAACCCTGCCTAAGATCGTGGACGTGGATCGTGGACGGAGCCCTAGAGGGGAAACGTTTTCGTTCGTTGTTTTGTACGTTTAGCCTAGTTGGTATATAGTACCTTTGATGACCCCGCTACTTTCATGGAAATTCCTTTTGCTTGTATCTAACTGATACCGTGTGATTTGTTTGATAAAGTCGTGTTAGATATATACCTGTCTTTTGATCTGTGTGTACCTTTTGTTATCTATTCATGCATATATCTATCTTTAATATTATTTTCACGCTTCGACCATAGATCGGTTAGACCAATGGAGGGTACTCGTAGTGGACGAGGTCGAGGGCGTGGACGTAAGCAACCCTCGAATGAAAGGGGTAATCGGGAACCAATACCTGAACCAACTCCTGAACCTAGGGTTGACCCAATGCTCAAGTAGCCGCTGCTATTCAGCGCATGACCGATCTGCTAGCCCATGTAGTAGAACACCAGGGTTAAAACCCTAATCCTCAACCTGAAAACCCTGGTAATAATGTAGAGGGCGAGGATAGAGTCCTTGAAAGATTTCAAAAGTTCTCTCCACCAAAATTTTCCGGAGGCCCTGATCCTGACGTGGCTGAGAGGTGGCTAGAAAAGATGATCGATATTTTTGCTGCATTACACTACACTGAGGAGAGACATGTGACATTTGCTGTCTTTCAACTAGAAGGAGCCGCCCATTCTTGGTGGAACGTAATTCGAATGAAATGGGAAATGGAACAAACCCCGAGGACGTGGACGAATTTCATGAGAGAATTTAACTCCAAGTTTTTCCCTCCTCTAATCCAAAAAAAGAAGGAAGATGAATGCATTCGGTTTCGCCAAGGAACTCAGACAGTAGCCGAGTATGAGAGTCAATTTACTCGGTTATCTAAGTTTGCGCCCGAACTAATTGTAACCGAAGAAAGGCGGATAAGGCGTTTTATCTAGGGATTAAATGTTGAGATTCAAAAGAACCTGGTTGTAGCCCAACTTAGTACCTTTAGTGATGCTGTGGAGAAGGCCCAGCGAGTTGAAAATGCGAGATTACAGGTGCGAAATTTCCAAGCCAAGAAAAGGGGCTTTCTTGGGAGTAGCTCCGAGTAAGAAGATAAGAGTACACCCCCTAAGATTGGAAAGGGAAAGGAGGGGGTACGACAACCGGGGGTGTCGCTTGATGTTTCTCAGGGGAGATCGGTCTTTGCTACTCGTGGTCCCTGTGGATATTGCGGAGGGCCAAATCATACGGAGGCAAATTGCTGGAAGAAAGAAGGAAAATGCTTGCGCTGTGGAAGTGCCGAACATCGGATTGCTAATTGTCCAGCCCGACTGCGCGAAGGGAGAGGGACTCCGCAACCAACCAAGACCAATTCTCAGCCACCAACCAAGATCAATTCTCAGCAACCAACCAAGACCAACCCTGGACAGTCAAAAGGAGAAGGGACTGGATCGAAGGTACCGGCTCGGGTATATTCCCTGGAACATTCTCAGGTCCCTGACTCGTCTGAAGACGTAGAAGGTATGATCCATTGGTTATCTTAGATTTTGATAGATCCCAGTGATAAGAAAATTTCGAGGACGAAATTTCTTTAAGGAGGAGAGAGTGTGAGGACCCGTAATTTGTTTTAATATTATATTATATTATTTTATTTTCTCGTGTGCATTTTCCCTCAATATACTCAATTATTTTGATTTTTCCAGAGCTTTTATAAGTGAGGAGAGTTTGTAAAACGTTTTCCTAGTTTAAGTTAGTTCGTGACAAGTTTGAAGTGCAGTGTAGACGTGGGACCCGCTAGTACGGTAAGTGCGATATATTTTTGACCACTAGTTGGAATTTTGTATTAAGTGATATTAATTTTCCAAGGTGCTAGGAGATAATTAGAGGTTACTTAGATGTATTAACCATGGAGGGACAAAGGGATAGGTTTGAACTTAAAAGGGTGTTAGGTGTTGCAATATGGTTGGATGTTGGACTTTGACCATTTTACTTTACCATTACCAAATATCAAAATTGACTCAAAAATCATCTTCATTTGCTCCTTCTTGGCCGTGAGTCTTGAGAGGAAAAGAAAGCAAAACCTTCAACTTATTTCTTCCAAATCTTGCTCAAATCTTGTGATCCAACCGCTAGAATTTCAAATTTCTCCATAAAAACCCTTTGCTAAGTAAGATTAGGGAAGGTGGTGGAGTGGTTTTGGAAGAGGAGGTGCTAAGTTGCTTCTTTTCTTGAGTTTACAAGGTGAGTTGCTAAGAACTTCTTCCTTTAGTCTTGATAATGTTAAATTAGTGGCTTTAGTGGTTGAACATGTTGATTTATGGTGTGTTTATGGTTGGAAGTGAAGTTTTGATGGATTTTGATTTATTATTGCTATTTTTCTGTTTTATATGATAATCATGGTTTAGTCATGGATTGAGGGCTTGTTATAGTGTAAAATGGAGATAGTATATGTTGGATATGATTGGTTGCGGAAAATTTCTGGTTGGTGCTGAAATTCCAGTTTAGGGATTGTAATTAACCCTGTTCTGCCTGGTACTGTTTGACCTAGATAGAGGCCGAATTGGCCTTAGCATAAAACATGAAAGTTGTATAGAATGATGTTTTATAGTTGCTACAAAATTTCAGCTCAATCAGAGCACTGTAGCATGTGAAATGACCAAAATACCCTTGACTGCCACAACCCCTGATTCGCTGACAGTTTTCTATTTTCGTAGAGATTCTGATTTTTGACCATGAAAATGCATTATTTGGTTTTAGAGGTCTTCATAAGGAATGTAGGTCTCTGTATTAGCTTCGAAATGCCATAAGATTCGTCTTAATTCGATAGGCGTAGCTTATGTTACGATCGAAACATTGAGAGACGTCAAACCTGCTGTTAGGCCTATTGTCTTTCAAATTGGTTTTCGGTTTCATTATTAAACTTGTGTTGTAATTGACTATATATGAAGGGTATTGTGACCCTAATTAGATTTTTTTAGTAGTTTGTGAATTATATTTGAGGTTGTGGTTGATTTGGGTTGAATTTGGTGATGAATTGTAGGGTGAAAAGTAAGAAAAACAAGGGGAAATGCTGTTAAAATTTTCGCAGGAACCCCGGAGCAGTTCTGGGAAATCTGTAACATCTGGATGTGTGAAATCTCAGAATTGAGTTCCATTTGTTGTGTTTTAAACTAGATTCATAGGGCTATGAACCGTGTTGTGACAGCCCCACCTCACCCTAAGGCGAACCAAAGGGTTCAGCGGACCGCCTGCCCAGCTCTCGCCAGGACTACGGAGTCGAATCACACAAATCCGATATTACGCGAGAGGACCCAAAAGAAATGAGCGATTGAAGACCGCCAAGCTTAAACATGGGAAAACGCTTTCATATATACATGTCACTAGGTTTACAATTCAAATGGAACCAGTGAAACGAAATACATTTAGGGTTTGCTCATTCTCGAGGAGCTATACAAAAGAACAAAAGATTTTCTAACTAGCTCAACTCGCTTCTCAAAATCATGATTTGCAAAAGAGGTTCCTGTAAGGAAAACAAAGATAACGAGGAGGGGGTGAGCTTACGCCCAATGAGGTACCAAACATGTAGCAGAAAAATCAGGTATTTCACGTTATACAAACCAGATACACATGCTCGCTATAAAGTAAGACAGGTAAACACAAGAACTCAAATAGGAAGGATACAGGTGGCTCTCAGGAGCCAGCTTTCCAGCGCAGTACTTGATCCAAGCCGGTTGACTCTCCGTCAACGTATATAGAACCAACACGTCCGTAGACCCCACTTTACACCAAATTCCGTCCACCAAACACCCCTTTACCGGGCCCGCTCACCTCAACAGAAACAGAAATGGTAATACTCGAGTATACCGGAATCAAGAGTCTCAATACCCAAAGATCCCAAAACAGACTACCGTGGTTCGTTATCTAATCGTCCAGGCCCTTGCCGACCCGACTCGAATCACTTAGCCACAGGATTTGAGCTCATAGGTCACAGAAAGGTCGTTGGTTACAAGTTTCCAAACGACGTCCGAATGGATACAGATACAGATACAGATACAGATATCAGATACAGATACAGATTCAGATTGACACCAAAATTGGCATATGAACAGACAAGAGAACGAGTGTGATAAAGTACACCCTCATCTCAAACAAATTAAACAGATTGCAGAGCAGAAATCAAGTTAAACAGCAATAGAGGGGAGTGGTACACTCACCGGTTCAAGTACAGATACCTCAAAAGTTTTCACTTCGGATTGGCTTTAATCGCCAAGAAACCGTAAAATAATCAAAGTAAACCAATTGAAGGTTTCACATCCAGAATCGAGTAAACAAAATACACATGTGAGGCTCGACTACTAGTCGTATGCCTCGCCAAATAATTACTAATGCAAGGGTACAAAACATGATTTTTTGGAATAAAAAGGTAACATGAAGACCTAGGTTCAACAACCCAAAAGCCCTTCATTTCTATCACAAGCCAATTCAAACTTAAAGGAACCAATTGGCCTAGAAAAATTGGACAGCACTTCCCCTAAATTTCTTACTTTTCCAGCCATCACGACTTCATTATTTTCTTCAATCAACTCCCAAAGTCATACTCAATATACATTCATCACCACAGCCGTTCAATAGGCTCAAGGTTATCCAAGTACAAAAGTTAGCTAGGAAAATAATCGGAAATAAAAGTCAAGCCCTAGAATATTCCAATAAGCACAAGAAGACTCGATTACAAGTCATAAACCGAGGCCAACACGATCACAATAGGGTTCCATAAGCATATATAAGCATTAGAGGAAACCAGAAATTTCGGAAATGTAACTAGCTTTGGCCCTGAAAAAACAGTTTTTGTCCTCATTTTGCGGTAATGGCACAAATTTCACTACGCTTATCGGATGAGGGTACAAGACCCACCATATCGAAACTAAAAGACAGGGCTACAACATCACAGAAGGTCACTCAACCCAGTTTTGAGTGCAAACAGGTCAAAAATGCAAGATACTACATCAACAACGTAAAACAGATTTACCAAAACGCATTCTAGCGGAAACATCATAACTCAGGCTCTACAAGTCCAAATCCAGAAATTCCAAAACCAACCAAAATATAAGAAACAGGACTAAATTTCATCAGAAGGCCTCAACAACCAATTCGGAAGCAATTCCAGGCAAAACAACCAATTACAGGCGCAGTTTTCAATTTCGGGTAAAACCAGAACAACAATAGTAATTTCGACTTATCTCATTATACACTGCTTCGATTGACTTGAAATTTTGTAGGAAGCTCTAAAATGTCATTTCCTACAACTTTCATGTTTTGAGCTAAGGCCAATTCGGCCTCTATCTAGGACCTAAAAATTCGGACAGAATGCTCCCTTAAGAACCCTAGGTTTTTCAATTTTCTTCCAAAACAGAAATTGGTTGCAATTAATCACTTTTCCCACCTCCTTAAGTCATTATAGACCATTTCCAATCATCATAGATAGCCACACAATCATGCTTATATTAAAACAGAAAAATCCCCAAAAATAATAAAACTTCATCATTTCAACCACAAATCAAAAATTAATCCATAAACTTGCATCTTATACTACCACTAAGCATGATTTAAGTATCAATTAAAGGAGGAGGGTGGTTCTTCACAACTTACCTTAAGAACAAGAGAGAGAGAGCTATTGACCACCTTAACTTTCCAAACAACTCCACAAATCCACTCACTAACTCTAATTGAAGAGGTTTTATGGAGTAATTTCAAGGTTGGATGGTTAGTTTTGATGATTTGGAACAAGATTGAAGTGTTTTCTTCCTTGTGCTTGGAGTAAGAGAGAGAGAAAGAGAGCAAGAGAGAGCCGGCTTCAAGGAGGATTTTTTTGAGGATTTTTGGGTCATTTTTGGTTATTTAAGTCAATGGTAAGAAAGGTCTTAAGGTTGCAGATAGGCCACATGTATATCGGGAGGCCAACGTACCCGCAGATAGGCTTGCAGCGGTTGGGTTAAGTGGCTCTCAGGTTTATGAGCAGGGACGCCAGTTGCCGGCGGTTGTTCGGTCTGCCATTTTACTGGATTCACGGGGAATGCCAGGGGTAAGGTGGTTAGCGGAGGATTGCTAGGTTGCAGTCTTCAGGTTTTCGGGAAGGTGGCTCAAAAAGTGATAAAAGAGGTGATTTTTCAAGAGTTTTCCAATTCAAGATAGAGTCTATGTGGATTATTGGCGGAAGATTAGGAAATTACCATTTTTCTTAGATATTTTATTTAGAAAACAATGGGCATTATTCTTGGAGTTTAAAAAAAAAAAAAAAAAAAGACAGTTATTTTCACTAATTTGAATGCAGAAAAGAAAAAAAAAAAAAAAAAAGGTCTTAAGGTAAGCCCAATCAAATGGTGACACTTGTCACCTTTTATTAACTCTCTACCTAACTTGTCTCTCTCATATCAATCCAAATTGCACCCTCCACTTATCTCTTAACACCCGATAAATTCATTCCAGTATTCAAAACTTAATCTAGTTGGTCGAATTTTTCCGAACTTTTCGCACTAGTGGGTCCCACGTCCGGTATACGCTCTTAATTCCTCAAAAACTAACCGATACTAGAAAAATCATTTAAAAGCTATATTTACTCATAAAATTTATTTGCACAATTTTTCGAATAAAGAAAAGGTGGAAAAACGTATAATTAAAAGAAATTAAAACCTAGAAATTAAGAAAATTACGGGTCCTCACACGTGTAAATTTTAGTCTCTGGTTTGGTCTGTAGGATTTATGGTGATTTTTCAAAGTTAACCGAAATCGTATAGCTATTCTGCCTTTTTCTGGTTAAGACAGCAATTTGAGGCTCGAATTTGATTGGCTTGTGATCTGAATCTTCTAAATGTGTCTTCTGAGAAATTTTACCCCTTTGAGTCTATTTTCCAACGGTGTAAATTTTACCAATTTCGGACTGAAGAATCCTAAGATATGATTTTTCAATCAGGGGTGTGCAAAACTGGAAAAATTCTGTTTTCTTGGAATTATTCTCACTTTCAATTTCACCTTGAGATATGAGCTAGTACATCATTGTAAGTATGATTTTGAGAGGAGTAAGGGCTTTTGGGGTCATGTATGTCCTTAGGACCAACCGTTTTCTTTTATTCTTAAGCCGTCTTTTATTTTTTCGTACTAGTATATAACTTGGAGAGGTACCTGACTAGTAATCGAACCTCATTTGTGCATCCTATTTACTCGGTTTTGCATGAGGAAATTTCAACTGCTTTACCTTTGTTATTCTTAGGGTTTCACGGTGATTAGGCCACTTTGGGTGGAAATTTTTGGAAGTACCTGTACTTGAACTGGTGAGTATTACCACTTCTGTTTCTGTTGAGGTGTTCGGGCCCGGTAAGGGGTATGTTTGGTGGACAGAAGTTGGTGTAAAGTGGGGTCTACGGACATGGTTATTCTTTATACGTTGACGGAGAGTCAACGAGTTGGGATCAAGTACTGCTGCCGGAAATCTGGCTCCTGAGAGCCACCTGTATCCTTTCTATTTTAGACCAATTTGTCTAACTGCTTTACTTTATACCTGGCATATATTTTTGATTAGTTAAGCGTGAATTGCCAAGCTTTTAACTGCTTACATGTTTGGTACCTCATTGAGCGTAAGCTCACCCCGTTCTGTTATCCTTGTTTTCCTTACAGGGTTCCATGTTTTGAAATCAAGGTTTTGAAGGAAGAGTTGAGCTAGTATAGTTTTTTTTTTTGTATAGCTCCTCTGTGGTTGCAACCTGATAGTATTATGATCCAATGTTACTTTTGATTTGTAAAACCTTCCAAATATGTATATATATAAGATGTTCCTTCATGTCTATGTGGTGTGTGGTTGGGACAACCATGACTGTACTTGTACGGTTCAAATTTGAGAAGCTTTGTTCTATTTAGGCTTGTATTATTTTGAGATTTGAATATATGTACGTATACGTGCTAGGCTTGGGAAAATGTTATTTCGTTTATTATTGAGGTTGTACCTTGTGTTATGGGATGTATTTGAGCATCCCCCATGTTCATTTGTGAGTCGAGGAGATTCACTCCAGCGACGTATGCAGCCATAGAATACCATTTCATTTTATTCAATCATTTAATATCATTCAATCATTCATTTCATTGAATACATTTCAATCCATTCATTTCAAATGAGAATGAGTGAGGTAAAGTACACACTCGACTCCATTTTCAAAATCTCCAATCATTCATAACAGTTAAGCATGTATCAAGTACTCATACACTTGACACTCACCGAGTGATTCAAGTAGCAAGTACAAGCGATTGATTAGGCGTCTCCCGTGAGATCGTCTTGGAGGTCCTCTTGAATGCCTGAGCAATTAATAATGAACTATCACTTATAAACCCCAATTATCAAGGAAGATTGTACACTTGTACAATCTAAGAAAATTTCACGAAAATAGCCTTAATTACTCGTAAATCAAGGCTCAAAAAAATGGGATTTTAAAACACAAGCAAAATCTAAGTTTTTTCATCTTTGAAATCAAGTATACAACGGTCTAGCAATATCAAAGGATATAGAGAGTTCGAAACCCTCAATTTCCTTTAAGTTTGGAAATTTCAGATTTGTCGAGCAATCTTTGAAAAATCGTATCTCACTCTCTACAAGTCCAAAATTGGAAAACTTGGTACCGTTGGAAACTTCTTCCAAAGTACTAAAATTTCCTAGAAGACACTTTTCCATGATTCCAAGTAAAGGATATTCAAAATTTAGCTCAAAGTGGCTGTTTTGGAATGCCAAGACAGATTTGGGTTGATTTTCGGCAAAGTTTGGAAATTCGGCAAAATTCACACAATGTGAACTGGCCTCTGAAATTTGGAATTCAATTAGAGTAGCAATCAAAGTTTTCAACACAACAAGTGGAACAAGAATTGGAGTTTTGGGTACCAAGATATGGTAGCTCAAAGTTGCTGCAAAAGTGAAACTGTTAAGCAAATTCCAGGTTTAAATCACATACTTCGGGACTTTGTTTGAGCTTCGAAATGGACTCGGAATGGCACCAAATTTGGTATGATTATACTACCACATAAGGTCTATTCCTCTGTCAAATTTCATAGAAAAATACGTACGCGAAGTCGGTTAACAAAATCATTAAAGCTCCAAGAACTTCCAAGACAAAACTGCCTTGTGGTTCTGTTTTCCGTTTTCAAAATGTTTGGCCAACAAAATGTCTCCAACATGGTCCATTTGTGTAGACAATGTCTAAAAAACATCCAAGATACATTTGGTAGGTAATCAACATCAAGAATTTCAAAACAACAAGTCCCAATCAAGATTTAGGCATTTACTAGTCAAAAAGAGGGTTTTCAACCACTGAATCAGTTTCGAACTTCGGCCACAACTCACTCAATTCAACTTGAAATTGAGCATGGTTGGTGGCGTTGGAAACTACATTCATAAGGGTAAAAGTTCACAGAAGGAATCGTTTTAAAATCTGTCCACAACTAGCCCATATTCGAGCATCAAGTTGCAGCTCAAGACCTACACTCCAGTGGATCAGCAAAACAGGGTAGTCATGTTCAAATGATTGGTATGGTTCACTCAGGTGGAATCAGGGCATGTATTTTATACCGTTGGAAAACTAGAAGTGTCTAGTTTCTAATGTAGCTGACGTCACTTGATTTCGGCATCGGAGTAAAAAGTTATGACCGAAACAAAAACACTGCCAGAGTAATACGGGACTCATTTCCAGCTTTGACAAATTTTCGAAAACTCAACATTTAATCATCCAAATCACGTTATTTTTTGTGGAAACCTTCCACACAACATGTATACATCATAAACAAGTCAATTGAACCATAAAAAAATGCACTAAGGGTCACGGCAATAACATGGGCAGATTTGTCACTTTTGCTCAAGTCTCTCCTTTTGAGTTTTCCTTCACAACCCAACATATTTCCACTAGATTAAGCACTAATCCAACATAAATAGCATCATATAACATCAAATCAGTCCACCAAGTCATTGTGGGATTTCATAGAGCCCACACCAAATTTCCAACATAAATAAAACTGCCCACATGAATATATGAGCTTATAAGTGCAATATAACTTCCATAAGTCAAGATTTGAGAGGTTGATCATCACTTACTTTCTTATATGATCAAGGCAGAAATTTTGGTCCTTTTAGCTCAAGAAAAACCGTGAAAGCAAGCCCCTTTTTGTGACAGCCCCACCACCCCCTAAGGCGAACCAAAGGGTTCGGCGGAGCGCCTGCCCAACTCTCGCCGGACTCACTCACTACAGTTCTCAATTAAATTACATCAGTCACATCCAATAACATAGGGTACAATCCTCAATAATAAATGAAATAACATTTCCAAGCATAGAACATATACTTACATGCATTACAAATCTCAAATAGTGGTACAATTCCCCGAATAAAACCAAAAGTTCTTAGTTCTCAAATCAAATACAATTACAATATCAATTCCAAATATTACACAAGATGAATTCCAAATTCAAACTATACAGGAGATAAACCATCCAGTCACACGAAGAACTTAATACAAGCGCTTCCCTTGCCTCGAGCTCTGTGGGGAAAAAATATATTTTGGGGTGAGCTAGACGCTCAGCAAGTGACCAGTAAAATCAGTAATCAAATAAGATTTACAATAGTGCATTTAAATGATATCAAGAATCAGTGATCAAATGTGCGTATATTGCTCTTTTGAGCCAGTGAAATCCTTGTACTTAATTATCCAACGCTCCATTAGATCAGGTAATAGATAAATAGAAATAAGGAGCCATCGTGCTCCAAAGAATGCGTAAACAGTAGTGGAGACGTTGGTCCTAAGCACAAGATTTCCCAATAACTCATCGGAGCCAAAATGTCATGGCACACACACAAACACAAATGATATGCAATCGAGTAACCAATGCAAGAGTTAGTTCAAAAGTAACTTTGAAAATAGTTGAGGGATCACTCACCAACCACGGCTCATGCCTTACTCAAGTCGAAACCCTAGATTACAAAGATTAGGTCAAGCAAAGGAATTCTAACATTATCAAGCTTCTATCACCTTTTGACACTTTAATCACAATTGAAGCTACACTTATCAGATTGAAACAAATCTTACGGCGTTACGAAGCTAAGACATATACCGACATTTCTTATGAAGACCTCCAAAGCAAAATCGTACATTTTCATAGACAAAAATTGAAATCTCAGAGAAAACGGAAAACTGTCCGCAAAACAGGGTTTATGGGCAGTCAAGGTATTTCGGTAATTTCATATGATACAGTAATCCAATCGATTTGAAATTTTGCAGGTAGATATCCAACTCATATATCTTCAACTTTCTAGAAGACACCATTGTAAGATTCAGAACACAATTCAGTCAAATTCAAGCCTCAAGTGGCTGCTTTATCTAGTAAAAGACAGAGCAGGTATGTAATTTCAGTCAACTTTAAAATATCACCATAAATCACACAGACAGAACCAGGGTCAGAAATTGTCACGGTATATAGTTATATGAATCTAGTTTCAAACACAACAAATGGATCTCGATTCCGACATTTCTATATCAAATTATAGCATATTTCCCGAGACTGCACAGAAGTTCCTACAAAAATTTTGACAGCACCTCCCTTTGTTTTTCTTTACTTATCCATCCAAACCTCAACACCAATCACTTCTCAATTCCACTACAATTGCACCCACAATTCACAAGCTATCAAACACCTTTAATTAGGGCTACAATACCCTTCAATTAGAACCAAGTAATAGCTCAAAATTATAACCCTAAAGCTGGAATTTAGACACCTAAGCTAGAAATTTCTTGTAGGTGAATGAAACTAACACATATAAGCTCAATATTACACACAACAAAACTAACAATCCATGGTAACTACTTAAACATCAAATAAGGGCAGAAAAATCACCAAAAATCTGAAATTTCCCATAACACCACTTCCTTCATGAAATTTTTCCATAAAACTACACAACTCACAACTCTAAACCACCACTTAACAATTAATTAGAGTAAAGAGGAAGTTCTTGGTAAAAATACCTTAAAACCCCAAGAAGAGTGATAGCTTAGTACTTCCCTTTTCAAAACAACTCCACAAAACCCCTCAAGCTTCCTTAAAGATCCACATTTTTGGACTAATTTACAAAACTAATGGTTGAAACTCAAGATTGAAACATGGAATTGAAGTGCAAGATGAAGCTCTCTTTCTCTCTCTCATGAAGCTCGGCCAAGCAAGGTGAAGAAATGAAGATATTTTAGCCAAAAAGCAAGATAAGAATGAAAGAAAACAGCCAGTCAAAGTTGGCTGCCGGACTGCCATGTCACAATCTGGCCGGATTCAAGGCAGAAGCTAAACAAAATTTTTTCAAACAAGCCAACCAATCCGGTCAACTGGCCGGATATGCGGCCGGATTCAACAGAAAGCATTGTTCACAGAAATTTTTTCCTTTTCCTTCTTCTTTCGGGTGTCACAAACTCCCCTCCTTAAAAGAATGTCGTCCTCGACATTCCAACTCGAACTAATCAGATCAAAATAGTCCTCGAAAGTCAGTCAAGTACCAAGAATCACTTCAATCCCCTTTATCACTTAGCAACGAGCCAACAGATAGCTAAATAGGTAACCAAATAGAACATGCAAAAGGTCTCGATTCAAACAACTGGCCCTGAGTTGGAAATAAAGTTTCAGATATTCGAAAAATTCAGAACATGGCTTAGCCTCAAGTCCGAAATTTTACCCCTGGCGGTGCTGGACAACACAACAAGCTGGCACAAACGGCTATACTTCACCAAAGAGTCTCGGTTCAAGAAATTGTCCCTGGTGGTGCTTGAAAACACAACAAATTGGCACAACGGCTAAACTTCACCAGAGTGTCTCAGTTCAAGAAATTGTCCCTGATGGTGCTTGAAAACACAACAAGTTAGCACAACGGCTAAACTTCACCAGAGAGTCTCAGTTCAAGAATTTCATCCCTGGCGGTCCTGGACAACACAACAGGCATGCCTCGCCAGAAGAATGGCGGTACTTGAAAACACAATAGGCAATGCCTCACCAGAGAGGTTCAGTTTAACCGCTACAGAAGAGTAGTAGCCGGTCTACAACCACACGAGTACGAATAAGTTCAAAAATAGGGTCAAAGCAGGGTTTAAACATATAAGTTCAAAAGCAGAGCCAAATACTTCAGGTTCATGGTGCACGAGTACGAATAAGAACTCACTCGGCTAGCCTATGCCCCATTATTCACCTTCTCAAGTAGTCACAGACTTCAAGTCCACATATAGGTCATATACGAATCAAGCTACTTGCTCATGCGTAAATGAGAGACAATGTATTTAGTCAAATCAGGTCAGGTCCATTAAGTATACGTAAGAGCACACTCACCTAAACAGGTTCAAGTCTCAAGTAAGTTCAGCTTAATAGGTCTCAGGCAGTTCAAGTAGGTCATAACCTAACACTTACTAATCGGGTGGTGCAAACTGTAATCAAACAAGAAGACTAGAAGGAGGATGCAAAACTTTTCTCAATAAATCCGGTCACCACCATAATGTATCAAAACCCTAGCCAAACACTTATTGGACAAGTCCACGATAACATTCATCATTCCAATCTCCTCATTCGGTTAAGTCTCGAGTACAATACGAAATCCTCTGTACTCTAACCTGTACCATTACAACTTATCTCAAATTCACACATCATCATACACTAGACCACGTTCCTTCCAAATTCACAAGTATTTCCTCAGGAAGAGTATCGAATGCTCAAGTACAAGAATTCAAAACTAAGAAACTTTATAACTCAGGTCGTACGCTAGTACCAGAATCGGTTGATTGTACACTAGGGAGCAACCAAGTCATATCTTACGCTTACCACTTTCAAACCAGTCCCGCAGTCCGGTATCCTAAACTTTAGCCTAGGATACACGATAGAGATCTGAAGCCTAAGCTCTGATACCAACCGTGACAGCCCCACCTCCCCCTAAGGCGAACCAAAGGGTTCGGCGGACCGCCTGCCCAACTCTCGCCGGGACTCACTTACTCACTATAGTCCTCAATTAAATTACATTAGTCACATCCAATAACATAGGGTACAACCCTCAATAATAAACGAAATAACATTTCCAAGCTTAGAACGTATACTTACATGCATTACAAATCTCAAATAGTGGTACAATTCCTCGAATAAAACCAAAAGTTCATAGTTCTCAAATCAAATACAATTACAATATCAATTCCAAATATTACACAAGATGAATTCCAAATTCAAACTATACAGGAGATAAACCATCCAGTCACACGAAGAACTTAATACAAGCGCTTCCCTTGCCTCGAGCCCTGTGGGGCGAAAATATATTTTGGGGTGAGCTAGACGCTCAACGAGTGACCAGTAAAATCAGTAATCAAATAAGCTTTACAATAGTGCATTTAAATGATATCAAGAATCAGTGATCAAATGTGCGTATATTGCTTTTTTGAGCCAGTGAAATCCTTGTACTTAAATATCCAACGCTCCATTAGATCAGGTAATAGATAAATAGAAATAAGGAGCCATCGTGCTCCAAAGAATGCGTAAACAGTAGTGGAGACGTTGGTCCTAAGCACAAGATTTCCCAAGAACTCATCGGAGCCAAAATGTCATGGCACACACACAAACACAAATGATATGCAATCGAGTAACCAATGCAAGAATTAGTTCAAAAGTAACTTTCAAAATAGTTGAGAGATCACTAACCAACCACGGCTCACGACCTTATCCATCATACATCATTGCCTTGCTCAAGTCGAAACCCTAGATTACAAATATTAGGTCAAGCAAAGGAATTCTAACATTATCAAGCTTCTATCACCTTTTGGCACTTTAATCACAATTGAAGCTACACTTATCGGATTGAAACGAATCTTACGGCGTTATGAAGCTCAGACATATACCAACATTTCTTATGAAGACCTCCAAAGCCAAATCGTACATTTTCATGGACAAAAATTGAAATCTCAGAGAAAATTGAAAACTGTCCGCAAAACAGGGTTTATGGGCAGTTAAGGGTATTTCGGTCATTTCACATGTTACAGTAATCCAATCGATTTGAAATTTTGTAGGTAGATATTTAACTTGTATATCTACAACTTTCCAGAAGACACCATTGTAAGATTCAGAACACAATTCAGTCAAATTCGAGCCTCAAGTGGCTGCTTTATCCAGTAAAAGACAGAACAGGTATGTAATTTCAGTCAACTTTGGAAAATCACCATATATCACACAAACAGAACCAGGGTCAGAAATTTTCATGGTATATAGTTCTATAAATCTAGTTTCAAACACAACAAACGGAACTCGATTCCAACATTTCTACATCAAATTATAGCAGATTTCCCGAGACTACACAGAAGTTCCTACGAAAATTTTGACAGCACCTCCCTTTGTTTTTCTTTACTTATCCATCCAAACCTCAACACCAATCACTTCTCAATTCCACTACAATTGCACCCACAAATCACAAGCTATCAAACACCTTTAATTACGGCTACAATACCCTTCAATTAGAACCAAGTAATAGCTCAAAATTAAAACCCTAAAGCTGGAATTTAGACACCTAAGCTGGAAATTTCTTGTAGGTGAATGAAACTAACACATATAAGCTCAATATTACACACAACAAAACTAACAATCCATGGTAACTACTTAAACATCAAATAAGGGCAAAAAAATAACCAAAAATCTGAAATTTCCCATAACACCACTTCCTTCATGAAATTTTTCCATAAAACTACACAACTCACAACTCTAAACCACCACTTAACAATTAATTAGAATAAAGAGGAAAACTACACAACTCACAACTCTAAACCACCACTTAACAATTAATTAGAGTAAAGAGGAAGTTTTTGGTAAAAATACCTTAAAACCCCAAGAAGAGTGATAGCTTAGTACTTCCCTTTTCAAAACAACTCCACAAAACCCCTCAAGCTTCCTTAAAGATCCACTTTTATGGACTAATTTACAAAACTAATGGTTGAAACTCAAGATTGAAACATGGAATTGAAGTGCAAGATGAAGCTCTCTTTCTCTCTCTCATGAAGCTCGGCCAAGCAAGGTGAAGAAATGAAGATATTTTAGCCAAAAAGCAAGATAAGAATGAAAGAAAATAGCCAGTCAAAGTTGGATGTCGGACTGCCACGTCACAATCCGATCGGAATCTGGCCGGATTCAAGGCAGAAGCTAAACAAATTTTTTTCAAACAAGCCAACCAATACGGCCAAGTATCCGGCCAGAAACTGGCTGGATATGCGGCCGGATTCAGCAAAAAGCATTGTTCACAGAAATTTTTTCTTTTTTCTTCTTCTTTCGGGCGTCACACTTCTCCTAGCTTGAGGTGATCTCCAAGTGGTTAGCAAAGTGTATGTGAATTTGGAGGTGATTTGGTGAAGATTTGAAGCAAGGATTGATGAAGGAAAATGAAGAACTTTGGTTGTTTTTCTCCTTGGATGGCCGGCTGTCTTAGAGCAAGAGAGAGAGAGGTTTTGGCTGCAAATGAAGCTTCCAAGAGAAGCTAAAATGTGTGGTTCTAAATTGGTTCAAAAGTCAACTCTCTCTCCCGCGCGTACGTGCGCGTTTCGTGCTCGATTCCTCTCGAGATTGTTTCACTTGTGCACTAAACCTCTAATGCACTTGTATTCCTACTATTATTATTCACTCTTAATAGTCGAAAAATAAGGGTCTAAAGTCCCTCAATTAAATCGCGCGTGTAAAAACGCGTACTTCCAATTTGTGCGTAGTAGAGTGAAATTTTCACGAAATTCTTATAACGATAGTATCACTAACTAATACTTGAGTACTTAAACATAAAAATACCTATTTTAAGACTAGTGTATAAGTCTCCAATTTTTCAAACTCATAGTACTCTCAAATCGGTTATTGTCTTCAAACGCGTATTCGCTATTCTCACTTAACGAGCTTCCAAAAAATTAAATTTTGAAACGAGTCACTTTAAAAATACATGTGAGCTATTATTCTATGTAATTGAGTAATAAAAGGTCAAAATAAAATATTCTGAGTAAATGGCCAAATAAATAATTAAATAAGCTAGAAATAGGAAATTTAAATAAGTAAATTTTGCGAGTCCTCACACATTAGAGTTCTATAAATTTTCGTTACAAATCCTAAACCGGTTTTATTTTGGAGAGATGAGAAATCAAATTGGTGGCAATAACACATGAGTGACCAAATTCGTCATGACTCGAAAGATAATACTCCCTCCGTCTTATAATATTTGCCACTTTGAGAGTTTGTGCTTTTTATGTATAGCAGCAAAACTTGTGGTTACTAATTAGTTGTTACCAAATTTACCGATACTGAGCCCCATTCAAAGAGAGAGAGAATCTTGTTATTTTCCTTTGTTTGACAAGAAGAATATGGCATGTAGGGTCCCAACCTTTTGCCATCCATGCTGAAGTTTCAATCTAGCAAGTAACATGAATAACACTTGTAGATACCAAAATTTCATTTATTTTATTCAATTTTAGCTTTATTCTTGTTTTATTTTTATTTTAATTGATTAAATAATAGTTAATGTTCATTTTGTTTATTTTTATAAATCAGGTTCATTATTTTAAGGTATTTTTGCATTAAAAGGGAAAATTTTCACAAAAGTTCAAAATTTGTCTTTAATCTTTTTAGATTCAATTTCTTTTTTAAGATAAATGAAAATTGTGCAATAAGAATTAACATTTTTATTTATTTATTTTGTTTATCTAAATTATTTTTGGAAAATATATAATAAATAAATGAAAAAAGAAGACAAGTGTACTAGGGGGATAGTAGCCAAGTGGGGCACATGCAATAGGGACAAGTGTCTCTTTGTTTCTTTGACAACACAACACCTAGAAGGTGAGGTGTTAGGTGTGACAGCCCCACCTCTCCCTAGGACGAACCCTAGGGTATCAGCGGACAGCCTGTTCAGCTCTCGCTAGGACTCAGTCGTTCAAAGAACTAATATCATCAATAAAACGGATAGAACATCTTCCAAAACAGGGAATTAAAACCCTAATTAAAACATAATCACTATTTCGACGTTCCAGCTTAGTATATGCATCATCACCTGTCAGCTTACTACTCCACGCTCAAAATTACATAACATAAGTCATACTTGAAAATTTAAGCTTACAAGTCTGCTTAAACAAAAGTTACAACCTTAAAATGCAAGTACGAGCAAAAGAAAGCTAGAAAGCACTTGATCAAGTCTCTTCCCGATCTGCTAAGGAAAACAAATGGAGTGGGGTGAGCTAACGCTCAGTGAGGTTCCAAATAAACAAGTAAACACATAGCCATACAAGGAAACAAAATAACCAAATAAACACCGTACAGTAAAATAACAGTTTAATCACAGTTCAATTCAAGGATACAGGTGGCTTCCAAAAGCCAAATCCACTTGAGCTTGATCATTACCGGTTCCGTTGACACTCCGTCAACGTTTGCATTCACAGGATATAAAGTCCGTAGAACACCGCTTTCACCAGTCTCCGTTCACCAGTCAACCCCCCACCGGGCCCGCACTCCATAAACAGTAGTTTGGTAATACTCGAGTATACCGATTTCCAGTGTACAGTAAACAGTCCTCAAGGTTTATCGGCCTTCTCGACCAAGCCCTTGCTGGCTCGATACGACCGACTCACCTATGAGGTTGGGTACCCAAATAGTAACAGTAGTTGATGGAATGTCATCCAAGCAACTTAAGCACAGTCATGTATAGCAATATCTCATTTCATGTTAACTTATTCAGTAAGTGGAGCCTCAGTGGAAAACAAGGAAGGTCGAGTGCGATAAAGTACACTCGCCTCGATTTTAAATAAAACAGTGTTTGGCTCAAACAATAGCAAATCAACGATTCCAAGTATGCAAGTATTCCACATAACAAGTAGTTGAGGGATTTGTTGTAACACATTGTACAATATAATGCTAGGGCATATAAAAGGTGGTTTAAACCTTGGTGCAAGGCATGTAGTTTTGGGAAATAAAAAAAAATGAGGGTTCTCACACTCTCTCCCCCTTAAAGAATTTCGCCCTCGAAATTCTCAGCTTGATTACTGAGTAGTTCAAAATATTTTCGGTGAATATCCTTTTTAACTCTCTCGAGTCCTGTGAGCGCATGCTTTAGTAAGACCAGCAATACAAAGCCATATTATGTAGGAATTGAAGCTCCAAATCTTTATTTAGAACATGTATCAATTTACAAGTTTCATAGTTGTCTAACCTATCGAAATATAATACTAGCTTGTTCCCATCGAAGAATAATCCTTATGTCCTTACTAATCAATGTTGTAAAAGTCATTTAGAGCAGAAAAGTATCACTTCTAGCCAAACGTTTAGAGAAAGTAGAAAAGACGTTCAAAATGCAAAGTTGTAAACTGTCCGACCTAAGGTGATTTGAAGAACTCATTTTCCTTTCATTTAAGTCTCGATTCCACTCATAAACCAACCTCAAAATAGTTTACCAACTCCAATCCTAAAGTTGGGAATGTAAGTAGGAATAATCCTAGGAAAAATAGAAATTTTCTAGTTTTGCGTGATCTCATTTGAAAATCTTATCTCGAGATTCTTATGTCCAAAACTTACTGTCCTAAACTTAAAAACTTTATACCGTCGGAATATGGATTCAAATTGTTACAACTTTTCTAGAAGGTACCATTGTAAGATCCAATCCACGAGTCGGTCAAATTCCAACCTAAAGTTGCTGCTTCACCCAGTAACAGACAGAACAGGTATACAGTTTCAGTCAACTTTGAAAAATCGTAGATATTCATGGGAATTGAGAACAATACTGATACTCTGAACCTAGTTTCAAACATAATAAATGAAACTCAATTTTGACTTTTCTACATCAAGATATAACAAATTCCGTAAAACTTTCCAAGGTTCCCTGCGAAAAAATTTTCAGCGGCACATCCTTTGTGTTTACTAACTTTTCCTAGCCCATTCAAGGATTCATTCTTCCCATGAAATAGCTTCAACTCAAGCATATAAATATCAAGCCCACAACTCACTACATCAAGCATATAACTATCACCTATTCAGGTTAGAAAAAGAACCCTAAGCTGAAATTCCTAATCACAAGCTGGAAGTTTCTTTAGGCAAGTCAAACTAGCATATAAAAGCTAGATATTTCACATAGCAAGGCTACCAAACCATGGCCAATACTTAAGTGTCATGTGTGGATAGAAAAGTACCATAAAGCTGAAAATTTCACAACACAACTTCAACTATGATATTTTCTCATAAAACAACCGAAATGGACACCCTAACCCTCCAGTTTGCATATATTTTAAAGTAAAGGAAAGTTTGTTGCTAAAGTTACCCAGTAACCTTAAGAAAGATGAAAACTTAGAGCCTCTTCCTCCAAAATCACACCACCAACACCTAGAAATCCACCTTAGTTATCATTTCTATAGAGCAGTTTGCAAATTAGTTGGTTGAAACTCAAGATTCAAGTACAACTTTGAAAGAGGGTTGAAGGTCTCTCTTTGGGTTTTCTTCTCCATTTGTTCGGCTTAGCAAGATGAAAGATGAAAACAATTTGGTCAACTTTTTGATTTTGTCAAGGTGAAGAATGTGACACAAACTTTAATCTTGATAAAAGAAGAGTTAAAACTTGGCTACTATTCTTGCTAGCTCTCAAACCCATACACTATATGTTAAGTTTATTCCTTTGGAACGACAAACGAAAATCTTCACCTAACTTAAAGACTAAGTTATAGCAATAGACTCATGGGCAAGGATCCAATACTGCCCAACCACTCACTAATGGCTAACTGGACAAGAGATGTCTTGAGATGCTATTCGACTAGGCAAATGCACTAATTTAAACTTATTGCGTACCCCTTCTGGAATCCCTTCATATTTCTTTTTCAAGTCTACGCTCTGGTGCAGTAGTTCAATTTCTCCAAGTATTCTTGTGCCCATCATCATCCCCAGTGCTCAGTTAATCTCTTTTAGAACTATACTTCCCTTCGAATAATCTCTATTTTCTTGTGCAGATCAGTCAAATTTTTCATCTTGTTGATCCACTTAACTTGATGATAACTTGCCAGGCAAATCAAAGGAGTAGAATAAGTAACTAATTATAATTGGACATTCTAACCATATAAATTTTAAATTCATTCATTTCCAATCCAACCACGAGAGCTAAACGTAGCTATTCTCAGATGAGATAGACAAGAAAGTAAGGTACATTTAGAGCAATATCTCGAAACACTATGCCACTTAGTCTTATCTGGAGATTTTAACACAAGGAATATCCTTACCACTTATGTACATAATGAAATCGTAAAGCGTACTTTGTACGTTGAAAGTTCCACATCCTATCTCAAGCCCTTGCATACAGGTATAGAACCCAAATTCTTTTCTCAAATCCCCATGTATAATTCCAAAACTCACGATTTTGCCACGATAGTAATCGAGTCAAGTCCATACTTAGACATTAGTGGATAGGTGCCAAGGAAGTATAAGAAAGAATATCACAAGAGGGGTAGAAATATCCATATAGTTACAATCAAACCGCCTCACAGTCGAAATAAACACTTATCAAGTCTTCACAGTCACAGGAGAAGGAAATAGGTCTTCAGTGCAAATTTCTCAACGTACACTACAGTCAAGTTGAGAAAAGCAATTCTCTGTTTTAGCTGCTTGTTTTTATCATAAGATTCCTTCAAAGCATTATGCAGTTTTTCAACAAAGGATTCAAGATCATCATCTTCTTCATCATCACTTTCAGATTGAGAGTGTATGGAAGTTACCTCATTATCTCCAATAGCCATGAAGGCCATTTGAGCTGATTCTTCCTCTTCTTCAACTTCCCCTTCGGAGTTGCATTCATTCCAAGTAATCTGGAAGTTGTTGAATCTTGGCTTTCGATCAGCTTTCCCTTCTTTCATTTTCTTCATGGGGCATTCGTTTGCATAGTGTCCAGGCTGTCCACATTCATAGCATTTGTCCACTTGCTTCTTGTTGAATTCTTGTTTTCCTTTGTTCCTTGCATTTGATGAATAATTTTGGAATTGATTGCTAGGTCCTCCCTTTCTAAACTTCCTTTTATTCAAGATTCTCTTGAAGCCCCTTGTGATGAGAGCAAGATCATTATCATCACCATCCGAGTCTTCATCATCCAAGTGAGCTGGATCATCTTCACCTTGAGTAGTCTTTAGAGCAATGTTTCTCTTTGCTCTAGCATCCTCTTCCTCCTGCACTTTAGATTTCAACTTCAACTCATAAGAGGTTAGTGAGTTAATGAGAGATTCAATAGGCACAGAATTTAGATCCTTAGCCTCCTCTATTGCAGTCACTTTATTTTCCCATTCTTTGCCCAATGCATTGAGAATTTTCCTGTTCTTCTCACCCAAGGTGTACTCTTTGCCCAACACCTCGAGATCTTTGATCAAGTCATTGAACCTGCAATACATTTTGTCAATATCCTCAAGAGGTTCAATTTTAAAAGATTCATACTTTGTGACCAAGATAGCCTTTTTCTGTTCTCTCACGTTGTCACCACCCTCATGGATTTCTCTTAGCTTATCCCACATTTCTTTGGCCGATTTACAGCCTTTTACTCTAATTGATTCATTTGAATCTAAGGCACTATAAAGAACATTCATGGCTTTGGCATTCAATGTGAGATTAGTCCTATCTTGAGCATTCATTTCAGCTCTCGTTTTTGGCCGAAGCAAACCTGTATCTGCATCAAGAAAGTTAGTTTCATGCGGTCCTTCACTCACAATAAACCATAGCTCAATATCAATAGATTGCAAAAACATAATCATCATTTCTTTCCAGCTAACATAATTGGAGCCACTAAACATAGGAGGCCTAGTAACAGATTGCCCCTCAACAAACATAGCATGACTGGTTGTCATCTTTACTCCAAGCCGCTTGAGCTTAATCTCTAGGAGACCAAGCTCTGATACCAATTGTAAGGCCCAAAGACAACCTAAGAGGGGGGGTGAATTAGGTTGATTAAAATCTTAATCAAATTTATGCACTTTTTCTTTAATAAACATTTACCTTCTTTTCTAGTAATGATCAACCAAGTAGATTAGAAGAATAGAGCAATGTTGATTAGAAAAACAAGTATAGATAAGTAATGAGAATTTTATTAAACAAAAAGAATAAAATAGAATATCAAACCGATTGTCTACCAAGCTTTCCTCAAACTTGAAGACCAATCACTAGGTTGAGCAACTTCTCTTTGATGAAAGATGATCAACTAGATGTACAATGGAGGGAGCACTTCCTCCTTGCCCTAAGCCTCACTTAGTCAAGCTAAGAAGTTTTACAATCACTCAGATAACCCTCAACAAAGCTACACTAATGAAATTTTCAACCACAAAAGAAATGCTCACACGAAATTCACACCACTTGGAGAACAAATCTAGCTTGGAGACTATTTTCTAGCTAAAATATCTCTTGAGATCTTGTAAACAAAGTGTGCAAAAGTCCCTCTCTGATTCAGAGTCGTTTGTATTTAAAGGTAACCAAGAATGGGCTTCATTAATGCTTCCAACGGATAGAAGGCAGATGAAGAGTCAGCTAGCCGTTGGGGCTGTCGGACGTCCGACAGATTAGTCATCGTCCGATCCCATCGTCCGAAAGACAGTCAAGTTGTTGGTCGGACGTCCGATGGGATTTTATCGTCCGAGCTTCTGTGTCCGAACGTCGTCCAGAGAGTTATCAAAGCTTCGTGGAATTTTTAGGACGTCCGATGAGATTGATGTGCGTCCGAAGCATGCGTCCGATCCTTCAGGACGTCCGATGCTTCCTCACGAGCGTCCGACAGAATTTTGGCAGAGAGTCATCAACACTTTGTGGAATTTTTAGGACGTCCGATGCGATCGATGTGCGTCCGAGGAGTGCGTCCGATCCATCCGGACGTCCGATACTTCCTCACGGGCGTCCGACAGAATTTCCTTCTTGATGTTCTTCATCCTTTCGGACGTCCGACAGATTCCTTCGGACGTCCGACATGAGTGTCCTGTTTTTGCTTCTTGTTTTGGTTGATTTTCATTTCTTGACATATTCGTACCTGATTCTTTGATAGGCAAAAAACACTTATATTTGAAGAGAGTTACATAAACATTTCAAAGTACTTTGTGATCATCAAAACCAAGAATAACACCTACATATATCCCTTATCCCGTATTTCCCTCTATATAACCCTATGTGTGAGACATGATATTAGACTTGCACTTCATATACGAAAAATTAGAGATAGGTTAGTACATTTGCTTGATTAGATTAGGAAATATCCCTCGAATATGGGATATTTACGAGTTTGAGTTTCTAGCTTTAGCACGCTCGTATTCCCTCTATTAAAGGGAACATTGAAATCATGAGTATTAGCCCCCCGCACCCGTTATGATGCATTTCTCTAGGTCATGTATATTTGTATAATTATTATTTTTCTTTTCTTTTCTTAGAGTCTCATATTTTGCATATTCGTGACCTCTTCAAATAATTACTTTTGGACATCGTAATCAATGCGATTTGCACCAACTAAAATTCGAAGAGACATGTTGACCCCGATACATTAGGTCTAGGGTTTGCATTCATATAGTACGTCCAAATGTGATAAATTCTTATGTTAAAATAAGAAAATCTTTGACTAAATCACGCAACTAGCCTTGGTTAGATTGAAAGGGTGCCTTGGATTTTATCCTTACCTTCCCTTTCTTCAAATGTGACTCCCGAACACTTTTCTCTGATTTTCGAAGACTTGGAGTCGTTTAAAAAGGGTTTTTTCTACTTTTTCTTTAAAAATTCATTTTAGGTGACTTGGTACACCTTAACTCAATACCAAGTGGCGACTCCAATTTTTCATTCAAAAATCCTTTTTAAACTATAATTTGGGCCAAAATTGTCACACTTTTAAATCTCATTTTAGGCCTATTTTCTTTATTTATTCTTTACAAATCATCTAACTCACATTTTTCACTCAAAAAATAAATCAAAAATCCATTTTTCCTAAACCTGTAATTTTTCTTTAAAAATGGGGCGCGGCAACACTCAACTAAACTTTGATGGTATACGTGTTGATATGCAACTAACGCACATCATGTTCTAATTGGTGTTGAGATTTTTAAAATTCAAATGCATAATAAAAAAAATAATAACAGCAATGGATAGAGTTTGGAAATCAAAGAAAACCTTTTTTTTTCTCATTTGGATAAGAGACAAACATTTTAGGATAACCCAAAAAAATGTATGATATTATCAATGGGATGAAGGGAGTAGGCTAAAATGATTGATCTTAACAATACATATGCCATGTATATAACTAATTTTGTTAGGGTTCTTGAATTTACTATTTAAAACTCTTACATTTCTTTATTTTATAGAGATGAGGAACTAATTGGTAGACTGTGATACAAAAGGGAAAAAATGAACCATAATGCCAAAGATCAAGATGAAAATAGTCTTTTTCACTATAAAATAAGCATGGTTTAAAAATGCGGGGAAAATTGATCATTAGATAGATACTAAGAGCATTAATGTGACTTCAAAAATTTTGTGGTTTGACCTATGAAAATTGTGCCGGGTGTGCAAAGATACTAAGGGCATTAATGTGACTTCAGAAACCTAGTGGTTTGACCTATGCAATTTAATATGACTTCAGTAATAATGACAAGTACAACTTTCTTCAACACAAAGACAAATTTTTCAAGTAAGTCTATTTTGTAAATAGGCTTATATTTACTCATTTTTTTTCTAAAAGATTCAATAAAAATGCATAGGAGACAACAATTTTGTTTTACAGGATGAGGTCTACTAAAGTTTTTCCCAATAACATGAGTTTTGTGTACTTAATTGACATGCTTTTATTTCATCCAATACAATCACTGACTAGATCATGAGAATAAGAAAATCTCTCGTTGAATTTTAAGAAAATCTTGCAGTAATTTGGTGCAAAATCTATTCAAAGATTCTGTGGAAGAACTAAAACAATTTGCTCTAAATCTAAATTGCTTTATATAATTTGAAATAATAACCAGCACTCAATTAATTCAACAATAATTTTGAATATTGACAAATCTACATGTCCCCATTGAAAAAGAAACTGAATTGCAGGCATAAGTTGTTTCCCAAAAAAATGACGTTATCCTACTAATTTGTAAATGTGTTCTAATAGAGCAAAGATGAATGTTCATTGGATTAAAAAAATTTTACCCATGATAATTTGTAGAAAATCAATATTGATATTTGCAATTTGATGATAACTTCCAATAAATGAAACAACCTACCTCTTTAATATTGATTAAAGTACAAAACTCATGCTTCAAGGTGTTTACTCGATTAATTAATTTTTTATATAAAAAGTTAGTCAATGAGTTGTATAGCATTAAAAAAGAGAGTTCTATGGCATAAATGAATTTATTGCATTGTCATATATTATTTACATCAGAACTAGTTAATATCACTACGTAAAAAATAAACAAGAGCCACAAAATACTAAGAACTAATCAATATGAGGTTTTGTTATTCACATAAGTTGAAAATCTTCTTCATATCTTCTTCCGTCAAAGAAAAATCTTTTGCTTTTTCATCTTCTTCATTTCCATTTCTCACGACCTTCATTTTGTGTCTTCCTATGATTTTCATTTTCACGTGTAGCTTGATTTGTGTCATTTGAGATACTTTCTTTGTGAACCATGTACTCATGCTTTAGTTTCAGAATTATTACCAATTGAAGATTGTATTCTATCAAACAAGCTTCTTATTTAGCTCTTGAAGCAATGTGAGCACTTGATTGAATCTTAGAGCCTGTGATGAACTCCTTGCACAAGGATTAGGAGAAGAGGAAAATCCCTCTAGATGATTTTTAGGCTGAGAAGAAAAAATTTAGCTCTAGAGCATCTAGTACTTCTAGAGTGAGGTTTAGTAGAATGGCCAGAGGCTTGTGTTTTATTAAATTTGTTTCTATTCACCCAACTCCATTCATAAAAAATGAAATTCATTTACTCAAAGTGCTTTTGGGTGAAAAATAACGAGAAGTCTCTTTGGAATCTAGAAGACCAATCGAGGAGCACGATCTGAGCTTGTCGAGTGCAACCGAGCTGACCTGCAATGAACCGAACTACGGGATTATCTTTTCGTTGTGACTCCGACGCTCAAGTCAGTTAAAGGATGGGAATATAAAATAGAATATGTGACAACCCCACCTTTCCCCTAGGACGTACCCAAGGGTTTGGCAGACCGCCTGCCCAGCTCTCGCTAGGACTCATCAACTCTCAAGATTAATCATTCAAGCCTCTAAAATAACATTTAAGTTCTACAATTCAACCTACATGTAAACTTATTTACAACCCAAAAGTCAAACGTATGATACAACATCAAATGTTAAAAAATATATCCTATCAACCAAAAGTAATAGTACAAGAGGGTTATACACTCTAGTTCACACTTAATTGCTTCGGACCTCCATTCCTGTAAGGAAAACAAAAAAACTAAAAGAATGAACTAAAACTCCAGTGAGGTTCGTAAACAAACAATCAGGTAGAGAAACCTTGGAAATATGGCGTTTAACAGTTTGAACCCTTTGCACAATAATATCCAGTCATTTAAGAAATAAACATTCAATCATTGAAAGGATACGTGCTCACTTGGAGCCATTCATTCAAATCATTCATTCATTCATTCGCCAACCATTTTCCTTATCCCTCCAACATTAGAAAATATTTGCAAGTGAAAACTCCTTCAGTGTTCTTGTCACTCATTCAGTGATATCATTGCATTGAATCCGCTGGCCAGTTCTCCACCAGATTTTGTGGTAATACTCGGGTATACCAAACATTGTCACAGGGTCACTAGCCGCCCGACCGAGTCCGCTTCTGGCTCGAGTCGACTGGCAATGAAGGGCAAGGGCCCAGTTCAGCCAAAAGGCTTACATTCATTCACAAATAGCATTCAATCATTGAAAATTCACTTTGGCTTGGGTCGAGTGCGATAAAGTACATACTCGCCCATTGAAAATCTATTTAGCAATCATTGGACAGCATTTAACATTGCGAAAACATTCACAACATTTCACATAGTCATTTAAAGTATACACATGCAAGGAACACTCACCATGGTACAAGTTCAAGTGTTCGCCTCATATGCACTTCCGACCTCACCTCCACGTCCTAAAATCACATTTATAAAGTGCCATGAGATCCACTATGCCAAGTCACATTATTCCAAAAGAAAAATCAAGCTCAAACTGGTTCAACAACTCCAACTTGAAGTTGGAGATGAAAATAAGGACAGTTTTAAGAAAACAGAATTTTTCTCAGTTTTGTGTGACGCTATTTGAAAAATCATATCTCAAGCTTCTTAAGTCCAAAATTTATAAACTTTAAACCGTTACAAAATAGATTCAAAGGGTTATAATTTCTCATAAGACATCTTTGCAAGATTCTATCCACAAGTCAATCAAAATCCAATCTCAAGAGGCTGCTTATCCAGTAGAAAGACAGAATAGGAATGGAAATTCAGTCAAATTTGGAAAATCACAGATATTCATAGAAATTGAGAAAAATTCTGAAATTTTCACGGTTAAAAGAGCTATGATCTAGTTTTAAATGCAACAAATGAAACTCAATTTAGATTTTTCTACACCAAGATATAATAGATTTTCCAAGACTGCTCAAGGTCTCCTGTTAAAAAATTTTCAGCAGCACTTCCCCTTATTTTCCCTAATTTTCAGCTATTTTCAAGGCTTCATTCTCACCACAAGACAGCCTCAAATCAAGTTCACAAGGCATAGGATACATAGAGTACTTATTTTAGCCACAAACTAGCTATAACCAACATATATCTAAGCTGAAAATTAACCAAACCCTAGCAACAACTTCACCAAACCCTAGCAAAACCATGAAATTATCATAAACATGCTTCCTTCAACTTCAATAATGACATATCTTGCATAAATCTCAAGAAACAAGTAAAAAGAGATGTTTTCTAGAAATTTTACCTCAAAACCCCAAGATAACAAGAAACTCAAGAGCTTTCTTCCCCAAGTAACTCCACCAAAGGCTTCCCTCCAAGCTTAACTCAAGATTAATCGGTATGGATTAGGGTTAGTGTTTGGATTTCTCATGGATTGAGCAAGAAATCAAGGTTAGAAATTGGTTTCTTTTCTCTCTCAATAGCTCGGCCATCAAGAGGAAAGATAGCTTGAGTTTTGTGGTGAAATGGAAGCTTACTCGAAAGTAAAGACAAGACTAATCTTAGTCAAAGTCTTGGTCCAAAGTTAGGTAGTTGATTGACACTTGTGAAGGCAAGAAATATTGTCCATTTATTGACCAAAATATCTCACTTTTTCTCCTTCAAAAATTCGGCCAAGACAACGAAGAAATGAAGGAAAAATGGTGATGGAATGATATCTTAGTCTTGGTCAAGTCTTAGTCAAACTTTGTGGGCTTGTTGACAATTGGCAATAAGAGGAGAAATGTCTATCCCTTTTGTAACGACCCCACCTCCCCCTAAGGCGAACCAGAGGGTTCGGCGGGCCGCCTGCCCAACTCTCGCCGGGACTCAGTCGTTCACTACAATCCTCAATTGAATTTCAAGATATAAATATCAAATATACATCAAAGGTTCCCAAACTTTACATATCCAAAACGAAGCGTCCACGCTTCCGCAGCGCCACTCTGATCCTTGATCACAATTAGTATACAGGAGGAAGTCCAAAACTAGTCTATTATACATCCAATCAATTCTAAACGTTCTAAACGTTCAATACAATCCCCAATATGACTGATTACACAAAAGGAAATCCAAGTTCAATCCATACATGAGATAATCCATGAATAAACACTACAAGCCCTTCCTTCGCCTTGAGCCCTGTGGAGGGGAATAAAACATTTTTGGGGTGAGCTAGAAGCTCAGCGAGTAACCAGTAAAATCAGTAATCAAATCTGTTTAACAATGGTTCATTTCAGTGATGTCGTAAATCAAAGGATAAGTCTAGAAACAATTACAACGTTTACAAAACATTAAATATGGGGTATCAATAATTCAAGAAACATGTACAATGGAAAGCGATAGTAACATTCGTGCAAAGGATACATTCGTTCTCCTGTCATTTCATTGCATTTTTGGTTTCATTCGTGCATTCATTCACCCCGTCCCTGGCTTTTGGCCAGGCTCCACCAACCTACAAGGTAATACTCGAGTATACCGAAACGTTCACCCAAGTTCCTAGTCGCTCGACCGAGTCCGCTTCTGGCTCGAGACGACCGGTAACAAGGGGCAATGGCCAGTTCAGCCCAAAAGGCTTACATTCATGCGCAAGTAGCATTTAATCACTAATCATTGAAAATTTCATATTTATTAAGGTCGAGTGCGATAAAGTACACACTCGCCTAGAAAACTCGTTTTGTGACGACCCCACCTCCCCCTAAGGCGAACCAGAGGGTTCGGCGGGCCGCCTGCCCAGCTCTCGCCGGGACTCAGTCGTTCACTACAGTCCTCAAATGAATTACAATAAAAATCGCAAATATACATCCAAGTCTCCAATAATTACATGACACAAATGCAGCGGAAACTAATTCCCAACTATACATCAAATGATTCCAAATCCAAACTGTACAAGATATAACAATTCCAACTAAGCCATCCAGCCACGTGAATAAGTACTACAAGCCTTCCTTCGCCTTGAGCCCTGTGGAGGGGAATAAAATATTTTTGGGGTGAGTTAGAAGCTCAGCGAGTAACCAGTAAAAGCAGTCATCAAATATATTTCACAACAATGCATTTCAATGATGTCATGATTCCAAGATCAAATGTACGTTTATTGCTCTCGTGAGCCAGTGAAATCATTGCACTTGAACACCCAACGCTCAAATAGATCATTTAACATTAACCGTGAGAGGGAGCCCCTTTTTGAGCTCCAGATAAACATGAACATGAACCATAAACAGAGTGGAGACGTTGGTGTCCAGCACAAGACTTTCCCAGAACTCATTGAAGCCAAAATCATATCATGAATTCACATGCAAGCACGCATGAGATGCCGTCGAGTAAATAATGCAAGAAACATTTCACAAGTACTTTGGAAATAGTTTAGGGTCACTCACCTCCACGGCTCAGAAACCATCCATCATATAACATTGCCTTGCTCAAATCCAAGCCTTAGATCACAAACTCAATGCAAACAAGTCCCTTCAAAGTTCGGACAACACTTCCCCTGAATTTACTAACTTTTCCGGCCATCACGGCTTCATTATTTCCTCATTCCAACCCAAAGGTACACACACAACAAAAAGTTCATCCAATAGCCATTCAGCAAGCTCCAAGTAGTACTAGTACAAGTCAAGCTAGGGAAAAGTCCGGAAATGAAAGTTTAGCTCAAAACCAGAAAAACAGTTTTGACGTCATTTTACTGTAATGGCACAAATTGCACTACGATTATCGGATTAGGGTGTAAGACCCACAATTTCGAAGCTAAGAGATAGGGCTACAACAATGTAGAAGGCCACTCAGTCCAAATCCTAGCACAACTAGGTCAAATATGCAAAATACCAAACCAGAACCGTAATTGCAGGTTTACAAATCACACTATGCTGTAATTAGTCCAACTCAGTCTATATAGGTCCAAATGCAGAAATTCTAAAATAATATGGTAGCTAGGACATCAAGCTACATTTCATCAGAAGACCTCAACACCCAAATCCAAAACAATTCCAGTCAAAACAACCCATTTCAGACGCAGTTCTAAAATCCTGATGAACCCAGAACAGCAATAGTAATTTCGGCTTATCTCATTCTACACTACTCCAATTGACCTGAAATTTTGTAGGCACCTCTAAAATGTCATTCCCTACAACTTTCATGTTTTGAACTAAGGCCAATTCGGCCTCTATCTGGGACCAAAAATTTCGGACAGAATGAAGAACCAAGAACCCTAATTTTCCAGATTTCTTCCAAAACAGAATTTACTTGAAATCTTCCACTTTTTCCACCTTCTAGAATCATTAAACATCATTTCCAATCATCATACATCACCACATAATAACAATCATATGAGAACAGAAAAATCCTAATTAAATATAAAACTTCACTAATTTCAACCAAAATCATGAAATCATCCATAAAATCACTTATTCAACCACCACCAATCACTAATTGAACATTATCAAGATCAAAGGAAAGCTTCCTTAGTCACTTACCATGCAAACCCAAGGAAAGACCCAACTTAGCACCTTTGCTTCTCAAACCACTTCACCACACACCTTAATACCACCAAGAGAAAGATTTTTATGGAGCAAATCACGGTTTTAACGGTTGGTTTGTGAGATTGGGCAAGAAATAGAAGGAAGAAATTGGAAGCTTTTCTCTCTTTTTGTCTCCAAGAGGTTCGGCCAAGGAGCTTATGAAGAAGATGAATTTTGGGTCAAGTTTTTAATCAATTAGTAAATGTAGTAAAATGGTCAAAGTCCACCCTTGAGTAAGAAAGTGACACTTGTCACCTTTAGGTTTAAAACTTATCTTTTTGTCTCTCCAATACAAATATCTTAACACATTGTAAAATAATATCACTTAATACAAAATTCCAACAAGTTGTCAAAAATATAATGCATTTACCGCACTTGCGGGTCCCACGTCCAAAATACGCTTTTAATTTCTCAAAAACTAACCGATACTAGAAAAATCATTTTAAAACTATTTTTGCTCATAAACTTTATCTGGGGAATTTTTCTAATCAAGAAAATGTAGAAAAGGCGGGCGTTTAAAAAAAATAAACCCTAGAAAATTAGAAAATTTCCGGGTTCTCAAACTCATTTTTTTTCGGGGCGTCACACGTTTTAACAATCATTGAAAGCAAAATCAATAATAACAAGACACTAATATGCAAGCACGCATGATATGTAAGAAAACATTCCAAAAGTAACTTTGAAAACAGTTCAAAAGTAGATAATGCAGGAAAGCGGTTCAAAAATAAATTTGGAAACAGTTTGAGGTCACTCACCTCAATGGCTCAGAAATCATCCATCATATAACATTGCCTTGCTCAAATCCAAGTCTTAGATCACAAACTCAATGCAAACAAATCCCTTCAAAGTTCGGACAGCACTTCCCCTGAATTTGCTAACTTTTTCCAGCCATCATGGCTTCATTATTTCCTCATTCCAACCCAAAGGTACACACACAACAACAAGTTCATCCAATAGCCATTCAGCAAGCTCCAAGTAGTACAAGTACAAGTCAAGCTAGGGAAAAGTCCGGAAATGAAAGTTAAGCTCAAAACCAGAAAAATAGTTTTGACGTCATTTTGCGGTAATGGTACAAATTGCACTACGATTATCGGATTAGGGTATAAGACCCACCATCTTGAAGCTAAAAGACAGGGCTACAACAATGTAGAAGGCCACTCAGTCCAAATCCTAGCACAACTAGGTCAAAAATGCAGAATACCAAACCGGAACCGTAATTGCAGGTTTACAAATCACACTATGCTGTAATTAGTCCAACTCAGTCTATACAGGTCCAAATGCATTGATTCCAAAGGAATGAGGTAGCTAAGACATCAAGATACATTTCTTCAGAAGACACCAACATCCAAATCCAAAGAAATTCCAGTCAAAACAACCCATTTCAGACGCAGTTCCAACATCCTGATGAACCCAGAACAGCAATAGTAATTTCGGCTTATCTCATTCTACACTACTCCAATTGACCTGAAATTTTACAGACACCTTTAAAACATCAATACCGACAACTTTTATGTTTTGAGCTAAGGCCAATTCGGCCTCTATCTAGGACCTAAAATTTCGGACAGAATGAAGAACCAAGAACCCTAATTTTCCAGAATTTCTTCCAAAACAGAAATTGATTGCAATTGTCCACTTTTTCCACCTTCTAGCTTCCTCAACTATCATTTCCAATCATCACAAATAACCACAACATCATGATCACATTAAACCAGAAAATTCATCAATAAATTGAAAACTTCACCAATTCATCTCAAACCAAGAAATAAATCACAAATTTCAACACTTTAGCCACCACTAGGCACAAATTAAACATCATTAAGTGTAGGAGGATATTCAATCACCACTTACCAAGTAAACAAGAGAGAGGGAGTAGTAGAACACCTTAGCTTCCTTAAAAACTTCACCAAACAACTTACTAGCACCTAATGGAGGGATTTTATGGAGTAGAAACTAGTTTAGGCAATTGGTTTTGGAAGATTGAGCTAAATGGAAGCTAAAATGGTGAAGAATTTCTTTCTTCTTTGCTCAAGAGAGAGCCGGCCATGGAGGAGAAGAAAAGAGTGAATTTTATTGATTTTTTTTTGAGATATTTAACTCAATGGAAAAAAAAAAGTCAAAAAGGTGAATAGTGTCCAACAAAGTCCAACCAATGATATAGTGACACTTGGCACTTCATAAATGCATTTCTATCCTTTTGTTTCCTCTCACATCAATCACATCTCATCCTCTACTTATCTCTTAACACCCGATAAGTTTCACCCAGTATCCGGAACTTAACCTAATTGGTCAAATTTTTCCGAACTTTTCGCACTCGTGGGTCCCACGTTCAAAATACGTTTTTAATTACTCAAAAACTAACCGATACTAGAAAAATCATTTTAAAACTATCTTTGCTCATAAACTTTATCTGGGGAATTTTTCTAATCAAGAAAATGTAGAAAAGGCGAGCGTTTAAAAAAATAAACCCTAGAAAATTAGAAAATTTCCGGGTTCTCAAACTCATTTTTTTCCGGGGCGTCACACCTTTTCTTTGGTCAAAAATTTCGGCCACACTAGGATAATTATTAGGGAAGGATAAATGAAAGAAAAATAAGAAAATTATGGTAAGAAAGTATTGGTCAAGTGGTGCCTTCGACCGGTACAAACGGTGCGAGTCAGTTCAAGCCTACTTTCTTAACTCTCTTGTACTTTTGTTTTAACTTATAATTTACTAACTTACTCCTTGCACTTTTTAACCACATACTTCCTCTCACTTAATACCGGCTCTTATCTACCAAATTTAATGCACACACCTCACCAATCGATGACACTACCAAAATGCACCAAAACCCTAACTTACTCTAACTTTAAAAGTAAAAGTAAAACTCTTGACTCAGCTAATGAAATTACCATGAAATTTAGGGCTAGTAAATAGTTAAATAGTTAAGTAAAGAAATATAGAAGGAAATATAAATTAATGTTTCAAAAATTGTGAGGACCCGAATTTTTTCTTATTTTTATTTTATTTTATTGGCTTATTTAATTATTTATTTACCCGTTTACCCCAAATAATTTATTTCATCCGTTTCAAGTCCATTTATATGCAAAAATGTCCCTTTTATAATTTTAAAATGTTCCTTTAGCAAAATTAATTTTTCTACTGCTCGTTTAGCGAGAAATAGCGAATCCATGTTTTTCGAGGTAAATTTGATCCGAGAGTACATTAGTCTTGGAGAACTAAGGATGATTAAGAATAGACTAAGAAAAGTTAATTGAGGGATTAGATGTGAGTGAGTTAAAAATTAAGCTTTTACCGCGCGCGCGTCAATAGTTTCCCGAAAGTCGCACCGGTATGACTAATTGGAGATTTGAGGAATTAATATTAGACTACTAAGGGTGACTAATTATGTGAGGACCCGTAATTTTCTTAATTTCTAGGTTTTAATTTCTTTTAATTGCACATTTTTCCACATTTTCTTTATTCGAAAAATTGTGAAAATAAATTTTATGCGTAAATATAGTTTTTAAATGATTTTTCTAGTATCGGTTAGTTTTTGAGAAATTAAGAGCGTATGCCGGATGTGGGACCCACTAGGGCGAAAAGTTCGGAAAAATTAGGCCAACTAGGTTAAGTTTTGGACACTGGGTTTAAATTATCGGGTGCTAAGAGATAAGTAGAGGTTGCTATTTGGATTGGTGTGAGAGGAAACAAAGAGATAGTGATGCATTAAGTATAGTGACAAGTGTCACCATAAGATTAATTCTCAAAGTTTGACTACTATTCATGACTTTACCAAATAAATCAAAATTGACTAAAATTGCTCTTCATTTGCAAGCTTCATGGTCGAATCCCTATCCAAGAAAGAAAGAAAGAAAACTCTCCAAGTTCTTGCTTCCATTTAGCTCAGATCCATCAAAACAACCACTTAAACTTGCTTTTGTTCCATAAAACCTCTTCACTTAGTGTTGGTGAGGTGATTGGTGAAGTTGTTTGGAAAGCTAAGGTGACTAATTGCTCTCTCTCTTGTGTTGCTAAGGTGAGTAGTGAAGGACCCCTCTCCTCCCTCTAATGATGTTTAATTCATGATTGGTGGTGGTATAAGACGCAATTTTATGGATTATATCTTGATTTTTGGTTGAATTGGTGAAGTTTTATAATTATTGGTGATATTTCTGTTTTCATATGAATATGATTATATGGTCATGTATGATGATTGGAAATGATAGTTAAGGAAGCTAGAAGGTGGAAAAAGTGGTTAATTGCAAGCAATTTCTGTTTTGGAAAGAAAATTGGAAAGTTAGGGTTTCTTTGATTTACATTCTGCCTGGCACTGTATCTCATAGTTAGAGGGCGAATTGGCCTTGGGTTAAAACATGAAAGTTGTAGAGAATAATATTTTAGAGATGCCTGAAAAATTTCAGGTCAATCGGAGCAACGTAGCTTGTAAAAAGACTGAATTACTCCTGCTGCCCTGTTTCTACCCGAATTTGATAATTGCGTATGTAATTGGTTATTTTGGTTGGGAATACTTCGGAATTGGTTGTTGAGATCTTCTGATGAATTGTATCCCTGTTTCTTAGTTTTTAGATGGCTTTGGAATTACTGGATTTGGACTTAGGTAGCCTGATTTATGATGTTTACACCAGAATGCGATTTGTGAATCTGTTTTTGCGGTTCTGGTGTAGTATATTGCATTTTTGACCTGGTTACACTCGAAACTGGGCTGAGTGACCTTTTGCAACATTGTAGCCCTATCTCTTACCTTCGAAACGGTGTATCTTGTACCTCCATCCGATAATCGTAGTGCCATTGGTACCAAAACCGTAAAATGATGTTAAAAACTGTTTTTTTTGGGTTAACACTTAACTCCATTTCCGGATTTTTCTGGTTTCCTCTAATGCTTATGTATGCTTATGGAACCCTATTTCGGTAGTATTTGGCATTGGTTTATGACTTGTAATCGAGTCTTATTGTGCTTATCGGAATATTTTAGGGCTTGACTTTCCTTTCCGGTCATTTTCCTAGCTAAATTTTGTACTTGAATGACTTTAAGCCTGGTGAACGGCTTTTGCAAATGAGATTATTTTTGTACGAGATGTTGGGATTGATTTAAGGAAATAATGAAGCCATGACGGCTGGAAAAGTAAGCAAATTTAGGGGAAATGCTGTCCAATTTTCTAGGCCGTTTGGTTCCTTTAAGTTTGAATTGCCTTTTGGTAGAAATGAAGGGCTTTTGGGTTGTTTGAGCCTAGGTCTTCATGTTACCTTTTCGTTTCCAAAAATCATGTTTTGCACCCTTGCATTAGTAATTATTTGGCGAGGCATACGACTGGTAGTCGAGCCTCACATGTGCATTCTGTATACTCGATTTTTGAAAGTGGAACCTTCAATTGTTTTACTTTGATTATTTTAGGGTTTCTTGGCGATTAAAGCTCTATTTTGGGCAAAAACTTTTGAGGTATCTGTACTGACACCGGTGAGTGTACCACTCCCCTCACTTGTTGTTGTTTAACTCGGTTTCTGTACATGCAATCTGTGATATGAATGACTGAACTATCTGTTTATTCTGTTTGAGACGAGGGTGTACTTTATCACACTCATTCTCTTGTCTGTTCATATGCCAATTTTGAGTGCGTATCTGAATCTGCTATCTGTATCTGGTATCTGTATCTGTATCTGTTCTGACGTCATTTGGAAGCTTGTATCCAACGACCTTTCTGTGACCTCTGAGCTCAACCCCTGTGGCTAGTTACTCGAGTCGGGCCGGCAAGGATCTGGTCGATTAGATAACGAACCACGGTAGTCTGTTTTGGGATCTTTGGGTATTGAGACCCTTGATTCCGGTATACTCGAGTATTACCATTTCTGATCTGATTGGATTTCGGGCCCGATGGGGGTATGTGAGGTGGAAGGAATCGAAGAAAGTGGAGTCTACGGTATTAGTTACTTCTGTAACGTTGACGGAGTGTCAACTGTTATTTCGATCAAGTTTCGGTGAAGCAAATGGGAATTTGGCTCCTGAGAGCCACCCGTATTCTTTCTGTCTATGGTGTTTGTTCACTTCTTTATTTGATGCACATATGTGATTAATTGAATATGAAGTTCCATGTTTCTTATTTGCTATTATTTTGGTACCTCATTGAGCGTAAGCTCACCCCTTCCCGTCATCTTTGTTTTCCTTACAGGGAACCACTTTTGGGGCTAAGATGTTTTGACGCACGAGTTGAGCTAGTTTTATTATAGTTTTGTAAAGCTCCTCGATAGTTGGAAAACCGTAAATGTATTTTGATCTAATTATCTTCTTTTGTTCCGTAAATTACAAACGTATGTGTATAAAACTATTTACCCTGTTCATGTATACTATTTGGATTGAAAATGTTTTCCCGAGCCATATGGCCATATCTATATTCGTTGGGCTCCTGGCTGGGTGGTGATGTGGCAACCACTATTCATTGTGGTGTTGATTTTCATTTTGCCATTTGGCGACTCTGAATCGTTTGAGCGCGCTATTACCTTCTTGAACGTTTTCGATTTCTTTTAACGACTCGACTAAGTCCTGGCGAGAGCTGGACAGGCGGCCCACCGAACCCTTTGGTTCGCCTTAGGGGGAGGTGGGGCTGTCACTGGTGGTATCAGAGCCGTTTCGCGTGGTCTCTGCGCGGAGTGAGCTTGGGGCCAAGTGGTGTTATGGTCCTGCTGTTGGTGAAGGTGTCTAAAAGGGTTAAGTGCTCTTTTGAGCATAAGTTATGAACCGGGCATGTTATAAGTGTAAAAATCTTTATCATGAAACTTGAGGAAACTAGGTATGTCCGTCGGGTAGGAATCTTTAATATGGATGATTTACGCTTGGGACCGGCCGACTCGAGTTGTGAATTATCTTAGTTTAGATTCTTGGACCTGAGTACAAAAGGGTGGAGTGCGCTAGACCAAGGGTCTGTATCTTGATTGAATCTGAGGTAAGTCTTGATGGCCAAGGACAAGGCACGGAAGATCTTTATATTGGACCTAGTACTAGCCGGATCGAGAGGGTTGAATCTGGAAGTGTTATCATTGACTAATCTCATACTAGTCTGGCTAGGGTTTTCTAGAAGGTGACTAGCCTGTAGGGTACCTTGAGACATTCACACCTAAGACCTATTTTCTTTGCTATGACTGCTACGACTGTGAGGACTTGATAAGCATTTATTTGATCTGAGATGGCCTAATTGCAATGATCTAGGTCTCTACCTCACTTTGGATATATGATACCCATAGCTTGGTCCTCGACCGACGACCCTTGCCTATATTTCCTTGACCTATCCACTAATGTCCTGTATGAACTTGGCTTGATGATGAGAGTACCAAGATTAAGAGTTATGGAAGTAGGTAGGGAGATTGTGAAAACAAAGATGTGGCATAAGGTGTGAAATCTTGATATACGACGTATGTTGTAAGGTTTCAATATGTATATACGTGATACGTGGTAAAGTAGCATAAGTTATTGTCCTGACTAGGTTCTACTTTCCGTCTATTTGGATCGAAAGTGCCGACTCGGGTGAATTCCCTTGAGCAACTTCAGGTCTCTGACTCGTCTGAGGACGTAGAAGGTACGATCCGTTGGGTACCTTAGATTTTGATAGATTCCGTAGATAAGAAAATTTCGAGTACGAAATTTCCTTAAGGGGAAGAGAGTGTGAGGACCCGTAATTTTCTTAATTTCTAGGTTTTAATTTCTTTTAATTGCATGTTTTTCCACATTTTCTTTATTCAAAAAATTGTGAAAATAAATTTTATGCGTAAACATAGTTTTTAAATGTTTTTTCTAGTATCGGTTAATTTTATTCAGGCCCGGTAAGGGGCGTGTATGGTGGACGGAATTTGGTGTAAAGTGGAGTCTACGGTCGTGGTCACTTTCAAACGTTGACGGAGGTCAACGGGTTCAGATCAAGTGGTAAAAAAGGGAAATTGGTACTTGAGTGCCATCTGTATCCTTTTACTCCATGTTAAAATGTGGTGCTCCTTGGTATTTAAATGAAGTCTATGTGATTATTTAAACTGTATTTCTGTGATTCCTGACTGCCTGACCTATTGGTACTTCATTGAGCGAAAGCTCACCCCCTCCCGTTATTTTGTTTTCCTTACAGGATTCCTACTATAGAAATCATGATTTTTGGAAGAGAGAGGGAGTTGAGCTAGTAGATGTATATAAATTTTTGTTAAGCTCCTCTGTAACTGTAAACCTTAAGGGTATTTTGTATAGTATGACCCTTTCGATTTGTACTCCATGGAAACGCTGAAGACACCAATGTATATATTTTGGCAAGTATATAACTACGTTTAGCTCTGGATTAATGCATGTCTTTATGGTTGTTTGAACCTTACTTGAACCTGTTGGCATGATCCGGCTGCCTATTCGGCCGGATCTTGGCCGGATAGCTGGCCAGATTGACAGGGGAATTGGGTTACATTTGAGTTGAGCTACTGCCTCCAATCCGGCCAGAACTCGACCGATTGTGACGTGGCAGATGATTTTCCGATTTCATTTTTTCGTTTTCGTTTCGTTTCGTGCTCGTGGAAGCGTACATTCGACGTACGTTTGCACCGTATGGTTTGGCAACTGTGTGTTCGGCTTAGTAGTCCTGGCGAGAGTTGGATAGGCAGTCCGCTAACCCTTAGGGTACCCCCTAGGGGAAAGTGGGGCTGTCACAGTTGGTATCAGAGTCTAGGTTAGAAATAACCTGGGCGAACTCGAAACCTGATTCTTAGAACCTTCGGGGATTGTGTTAGGATGTGTTTAAGTGATATTATTCTGTCTAAGCTGTAAATTGTGGATATCTTTAAAGGTCATGGTCGGAGCTAGTAGGGGCGAAGGTGATCCGTCTCGGAGGCGCTATCGCGTCATCGACTACGAGGAAAGGCCCGGAGGACCGATTCGACGCTGAAGTACGGCTAGTCGGACTAGGCACTGTACCCGTTGCCAAAATTCCTTCTACATCAACCATGTGGTCGTGGCGGATTAGATGAGAGGAGGAAGCTCAGGCGTGCCGCCGCCAGAGATCACACTGAGATGCTGCGTGTGAGGGGCATCATGAGGATGCAAGCGGATTGAATTCAGGAGCTCCAGGGATACATAGCCATGGAGCAAGAGCGGACGAATGCTCTTAGAGAGCAGTTACACGTAGCCAACGGCCGTCTCACTAGGGTGGTCCGGGAGGTTAGAGACCGGTCCGGAGGTATTATAAACGAGTGTGAGGCGCTAATCCAGGTAGTGATTGGCGCTAATGTGCAAGTAGGAGTTCCGAGTGACAGAGCTCTAAGAGAGGGAGACACCCCTAGCTCTAGCTCTGGGGAGGAGTCGGTTGGCTCAGTTGAGAACTAGGTTAGAGTTCCTTTGGGTCATGTTTTGATCCTGTGTGAGGGGTACCTAGGGAAAGCTCTCAGTTAGCTATTTTGTACTTTTGGGCCTAAGCTGTACATTGTACTTTTGGATGACCCCACTACTTTCATGGGATTACTTTTGTATATATTTTACTGACTGCTACTGTATGACTTGTTTGATACATCTGTGTGTTATATGTATAGATACTTTTATCTGGTGCCTATTTTTTGTTATTTGTTCATTTGTTCATGTCTATATATTGCTTTGATATCGTATTTGTGTTTTGACCCTAGATTGGTTAAACCAATGGAGGGTACTCGTAGTGGACGGGCTGCGATCGCTGAATTAGGCAACCCTCGACTGAAGGGAGTAATCGGGAACCCACGCCTGAACCAAACCCTAAGCCTAGGGTCGATCCTAATGCTCAAGTAGCCACTGCTATTCAGCGAATAACTGATCTGTTGGCCCACGTAGTGGAACACCAGGGCCAACATCCTGTGCCTCAACTTGGAAACCCGGACAATCATATAGAGGGTAAGGACAGAGCCCTCGAATGATTCCAAAAGTTCTTCCCACCCAAATTCTTTGGAGGACCAGGCCCAGATGTGGCCGAAAGGTGGTTGGAGAAGATGATAGACATATTTGCGGCTTTACACTATACGGAGGAGAGACAGGTTACTTTTGCTGTCTTCCAGTTAGAGGGGGCCGCCCGTTCTTGGTGGAACGTGATTCGAACAAAGTGGAAAAGAGAGCAAACGCCAAAGATGTGGATGAACTTCATGAGGGAGTTTAATGCTAAGTATTTTTCGCCTTTAGTTCAGGAAAGGAGGACAAGTTCATTAAGCTCCGCCAGGGAACTCAAACTGTGGCCGAGTATGAGAGCCAATTTACTAGACTGTCTAAGTTCGCCCCTGAACTTATTGTAACTGAGCAAAGAAGGGTGCGGCGATTTATTTAGGGGCTAAATGTGGAAATTCAGAAGGATTTGGCGGTAGCCCAGATTAATACATTTAGTGAGGCGGTGGAGAAAGCACTACGAGTTGAAAATGCGAGATTCCAAGTTAGAAATTTTCAAGTGAAGAAAAGGGGATTTCCTGGAAGTAGTTCAGGGCAAGGTGATAAAGGTAACCCTCCTAAGGCTGGAAGGGGAACCGCAGGAGTGAGACTTCCAGGAATGGCAAGAGGAACCTCGCCAAGGGGTGGTCAGGTTGGACGAGGCCAACCGAGAAGTGCCTCGCAAGGAGGCTCGGCCTCTGTTTCCTGTGGTTCTTGTGGATATTGTGGGAAACCGAACCACACAGAAGACACTGCTGGAGGAAGGAAAGGAAATGCTTAGCTGGGGAATGCAGAGCATCAAATTACCAACTGTCCGGTTTTACCACGAGAAACGAGAGGGACTCCGCAATCATCAAAGACCAACCCTGGGCAATCCAAGGTGGAAGGGACGAGACCAAAGGTGCCAGTTCAGGTGTACTCCCTTGAGCAACACCAAGTCCCTGACTCATCTGAGATCGTAGAAGGTACGATCCCTGTCTTCCACCGTCTAACTAGGATTTTGATAGACCCCGGTGCTACCCATTCTTTTGTTAACCCCGATTTTATGTGCGGAATTGATATATAACCTGTTAGCCTGCCATATGACTTGAAAGTTAGTACTCCTACGGGAGACCAACATTTGATTACTAGTATAATGTATGCTAATTATAAAATTTGGGTAGGAGAGAGAAAACTATTGGGGAATCTTATAAGCTTAGCTATTACGGGGTATGACGTTATATTGGGTATGGATTGGTTAGGTAAGTATGATGCCCAACTTGACTATAAGAAGAAAGTGGTAGAATTTCGTATACTTGGGGAGACGACTTTAAGGCTAGATGTAAGGGGTAGTTTAGCCTCATCTGCATTGATTTCGGGTATTCGGATTAGGAAACTACTGAGTAGAGGGACGCAAGGGTTCCTAACTTTTCTTATAAATACTCCCATCGATAAGTTGGGGGTAGAAGATGTGCTGGTAGTGAATGATTTTCCGGATGTGTTCCCGGATGAATTGGTGACCTTACCTCCGGAGAGGGAGATAGAGTTCAAAATTGACTTGTTACCAGGGACGTCACCTATTTCTAAGATTCCATTTCGGATGGCACCTGCTGAACTGAAGGAGTTGAAGTTGCAGTTGCAAGACCTGTTGGAGCGAGGGTTTATCCGAGAGAGTGGATATCCATGGGGAGCCACTGTACTATTCGTTAAGAAGAAAGACGAGAGCTTGAGGCTGTGTATAGATTATCGGGGGTTGAACAATGTGACCATTAAGAATAAATACCCACTGCCCCATATCGATGAATTGTTTGACCAACTGCAAGGAGCAGTGGTATTTTCGAAGTTAGACCTCCTGCAGGGATACTATCAGTTATTAATCAGGAAGGAGGATGTACCAAAAACTGCCTTTAATTCTAGATATGGGCATTTTGAGTTCGCAGTCATGCCTTTTTGGTTGACCAATGCCCCTGCTACTTTTATGGATTTGATGCATCGGGTTTTCAAACCCTACCTAGACCGATTTGTTGTTGTGTTTATTGATGACATTTTGGTTTATTCAAAAACCCGAGAGGAACATGAGCAGCACTTGAAGTTAGTCTTACAAACCCTAAGAGATTACCAGCTATATGTCAAATTTAGTAAGTGTGAATTTTGGCTGGAGAAAATCTCTTTCTTGGGGCATGTGATTTCGAAAAAAGGTATCACTGTAGACCCAACGAAAGTAGAGGCCGTGACTGAGTGGAAAAGACCTGAAAATCCCACCGAGATTCGAAATTTTCTAGGGTTGGCAGGTTATTATCGTCGGTTTATTAAGGATTTCTCAAAGCTTGCCGGTTCTTTAACCAACTTGATGAAAAAGAATGGCTGTTTACTGTGGGACACTAGGTGTGAAGTTAGTTTTCAAGAATTGAATAGAAGGTTAACCATGGCCCCTATTCTAGCCTTGCCTAATGGTAAGGATAGTTTTACTGTTTATACTAATGCTTCAAGGGAAGGATTGGGATGTGTGTTAATGCAAAATAAGAACGTGATTTCCTTTGCCTCTAGGAAATTGAAGTCTCACGAAGAAAACCATTCCACCCACGATTTGGAGTTAGCAGCTATGATCTTTGCCCCGAAAAAGTGGAGACACTACCTGTACGGGGTAACCTTTGAGGTTCATTCTGACCATAAGAGTCTTAAGTACCTATTTTTTCAAAAGGTGTGACGCCCCGAAAGGATGAGTGTGAGAACCCGAAAATTTTTATATATTTTCTAGACATTATTTTGTTTCCTTGTTTATAATTTTGTACCTTTCTTCAAGATATTAATTTTCTATATATTTTTATAAAGGAATATAATTTTCAAATCATTTCCTTGATACGAGTTAGTCCACGTTAAGTTTGAAGTGTATTATGGACGTGGGACCCGCTAGTGCGTTAAGTGCGATAAATTTTTGCCGATTAATTGAAGTTTTGTATCAAGAAATATTATTTTACAAGGTGCTAGGAAATAATTAGAGGTTACCTAGAGGGATTAACCATTGGAAGACAACAAGATATGGATTAACCCTTGGATGCCATTTGTCACTTGAAACATTGGACCTTGACTTTGACTTGGACTTGTCTTAACCTTTACTAAACCAAATTTTGACCCAATTTCTTTCCATTTTCATTGTCTTGGCCGAAATTTATGGAGAGGAAAGAACAAGAGAGAGTTTCTTCAACTTCAACTTCAATTCTTGCTCAAATCTTGAGTTTCAACCGTTGAATTATCAAATTACTCCATCAAAGTTGTTTATTAAGGAGGATTAAAGCTTCTAGTGGAGGGATTTGTGAAAGGAAAAACCCTAAGTTATCATCTTTCTTGAGGTGTTAAGGTACTTTGCTTACAAACTTTCTCTTTGTTCATGCTAATGTCAAATTAGTGGCTTTAGTGGCTAAATATGTTGATTTGTGGTAGGTTTTATGGTTGAAAGTGGAGTTTTGATGGATTTTTTATTTATTAGTGATTTTTCTATTTTTATATCATAATTATTGTTTAGTCATGGATTGATGGCCTGTTATAGTGTAAAATGGAGATTGGTATATGTTGGATATGATTGGTTGCGGAAAATTTCAGAGTTTATGCGGAATTTCCAGTTTAGGGTTTCATCCTACCCTGTTCTTCCCGAACCTATTAGGCCATGATGAAGGCCGAATCAGCCTTTGCCTAAAACATGAAAGTTGTTGGTAATTGAGTTAACTAGCTACCTGTAAAATTTCACCTCCATCGGAGTACTGTATCATGTGAAATGACCGAAATACCCTTGACTGCCCATGAGCCCTGTTTCGCGCCCAGATTTCTGTTTTCGTGGAGTTTTCCATTTTTGACTCTGAAAATGCATGATTTGGCTTTGGAGGTCTTCATAAGAAATGTAGGGTTATGTCTTGGCTTCGAAACGCCATAAGATTTGTTTCAATCCGATAAGTGTAGCTTCAGTTATGGATATTGTGCCGAAAGGTTATTTGATAGTCTATGATGTGTATGTGGTTGATTTGAGATGAATTGGTGTTGCTTGTAGGATGGAAAAGTAAGGAAATTAAGGGGATATGCTGTCCGATCTTTGAAAGCATTTGATTGCTTTGAGTTTGAGTTGAAGGCCTTGGACTTGAGCAAGGCAACGATATATGATGGATGGTTCCTGAGCCGTGGTTGGTGAGTGACCCAAACTATTTCCAAAGCTCCTTATGAACTGTTTCTTGCATTATTTACTCGATTGCATATCATGTGTGCTTGCATGTGAATTCATGACATGATTTGGCTCCAATGAGTTCTTGGGAAGTCTTGTGCTGAACACCAACGTCTCCACCACTGTTTACTTGGAGCAAGTGGCTCCCTATCACTGTTTCACTGTTACTGAATCAATTTGAGCGTTGGATGTTTAAGTACAATGATTTCACTGGCTCACGAGAGCAATAAACGTACATTTGATTACTGATTCATGACATCATTGCAATGAACTATTGTGATACTTATTTGATTACTGATTTTCCTGGTTACTCGCTGAGCTGTTAGCTCACCCCAAAAATATTTTATTTCCCCTCCACAGGGCTCGAGGCAAAGGAAGCATTTGTATTAAAGTTCTCCATGTGAATGGTTGGATGATCTCCTGAACCGTTGGAGTTTTAGATTTATCTTGTGTATATTTGAGATTTATATTGTAATTTATTTGAGGACTGTAGTGAATGACTGAGCTCCGGCGAGAGTTAGGCAGGCGGTCCGCCGAACCCTTTGGTTCGCCTTAGGGTGAGGTGGGGCTGTCACAAAAGGAACTGAACATGAGGCAACGGCGATGGATGGAATTTTTGGAGGACTATAACTGTATGATTACCTACCATCCGAGGAAGGCTAATGTAGTAGCTGATGCCTTAAGTTGGAAGGCTCAACTAGCTGGGTAAATGGTTAAAGAGTGGGAGATGTTAGGAGCAGTTAGTGAATGGAACCCTAGTTTGGAATGTAAAAAGGTGACCTTTGGGAATATCCATGTGACATCTGCTATATTAGGTCGAATTAAAGAGGCCCAGAAGGAGGATCTGATGGTGCAAAAGTGGAGGAAAAATGTGGAGAAAGGGGAATTGCCTGATTTCAATTTGAGTCCTGAAGGAATTTTGAAGTATCGGAATCGAGTAGTGGTGCCTAAGGATGAAACATTGAAAAAGGAGATTTTGGAGGAACCCCATCGATCGAAATATATGATCCATCCTGGGAGTAGTAAGATGTATCAGGATTTACGAAAGTTGTATTGGTGGGATAACATGAAGAGAAAAAGTGCACAATATGTGCAAACCTGTCTCGTCTGCCAGTAAGTTAAGGCTGAACATCAAAAACCCTCTGGTTTGTTACAACCTCTTGAGATACCTGAATGGAAGTGGGAAAACATCACGATGGACTTTGTCTCCGGGTTGCCAAAGACGCAAAAAGGACATGATGCCGTTTGGGTGATCGTAGATCGGTTAACCAAATCGGCCCATTTCTTGCCTGTGAACATGAAGTATTCCATAGAGAAGTTGGCTCGGCTATATATGGATGAAATTGTGAGACTACATGGGGTCCCAATGAGTATAGTTTCAGACAGAGATCCTTGTTTTGTGTCTAGATTTTGGCAAAAATTTCAGGAGACCTTGGGGACCAAACTCAACCTTAGTACCACCTATCACCCCCAAATGGATTGACAATTTGAGCGAACTATTCAAACCCTCGAGGATATGTTAAGGACTTGCATCTTAGATTTTGGGGGTAGTTAGGGCCAACATATGACGTTAGTAGAGTTTGCCTATAACAACAGTTACCATTCGTCAATTCAAATGGCACCATATGAAGCCCTCTACGGACGAAAGTGCCGATCACCTATTTATTGGGATGAAGTGGGAGAAAAGAAGGTTCTAGATCCAACAAACGTTCCATGGATGGAGGATGCACAAGAAAAGGTTAAGTTGATACGTCAAAGACTCCAAACAACTCAAAGCCGACAAAAGAGCTACGCGGATAACCAAAGGAAAGATTTGAAGTTCGAAGTTGGAGACCGTGTCTTTCTTAAGATCACACCGTTACGAAGCGTCACGGCGGGTAGAGGAAAGCAACTTCAACCAAGATTTGTAGAACCCTTCAAAATTCCCCAAGGAGTTGGAAAAGTAGCGTACCGACTCGAGCTACCATCAAGTTTGTCCAGAATTCATGACGTCTTCCATGTCTCAATGCTCAAAAAGTATTATCCCGATCCAACTCACATTTTACAACCAGTGGAGATTGATATAGATGAATCACTCACTTATGAGGAAAAACCTGTGCAGTCACTCGACCGAAAGGTTAAGGAGTTGAGAAATAAACAAATCCCATTGGTGAAGATCTTGTGGAGAAATCATGGAGTAGAAGAGGCAACTTGGGAGGTGGAGAAAGAGATGCAAAAGAGATACCCTGAGCTATTTGTTAATCCAGGTGAGAAATTTCGAGAACGAAATTCTTTAAGGGGGAGAGAACGTGAGAACCCGAAAATTTTCTTAATTTCTAGGCATTATTTTATTTCTTTGCACATATTTTCTATATTTTCTTTATTATAGTAATTTTCTAGATACTTTTATAATTGAATATAGTTTTTAAATCATTTTTCTAGTATAAGTTAGTCCATGAGACAAAAGTAGTGTATATTAGACGTGGGACCCGCTAATGAACTAAGTGTGAAAAATTTTGACGACTAGGTAAAGTTTGGTACTAAGGGACATTATTTTACCAGGTGTTAGGAGATAATTGGAGGTTAGCTAGGTAATTAACCCTTGGTAAACAATAGGATAGGAATAAACCTTAAAGGCACCACGTGTCGCATTACTATTCGAAGGTGGACTTTGACCAAAGTTGTCTTAACTTTTCGAAAACCAATTTTGACCAAGAATTGCTTCATTTTGCTTCTAGCTTGGCCAAAACTTGAGGGAGAGAAAATAGAGGAACCTTCATCTTGTATCTTCCATTTCTTGCTTCAATCTTGTGATTCAACCAACCAAATCTCAAATTTCTCCATAAAAGTTACTTGCTAAGGAGGATTAAAGGTATTGGTGAAGTAGTTTTGGAAGAGGAAACCCTAAGCTACCACTTTTCTTGAGGTTTCAAGGTACTTTGCTTAGAAATTCCCTCTTTGTTTTAATAATGGTAAATTAGTGTCTTATAGTAGCTAAATATGCTGTTTTGTGGAAGATTTCATGGTTTAAAGTAGAGTTTTGATAAATTTCAGATTTATTGGTGATTTTCCTGTCCTTATATGATGAGCAATGGTTGGCCATGGAATGATAGCTTTATATTGTGTAAAATGAAGCTTTCGTGTGTTGGTTGTGGTTGTTTGCGGAAAATTTCAGTTTGTGGGGCAAAATTTCAGTTTTAGGGCTTCAAATTAGGGCTTTACTATGGTTGGTTGTAGAGCACTTAATTGGCTAAGGTTGAAGGGTATTGTAACCCTAATGAGGTGTGTTGAATAGCCTATGATTTGTCGGTGTACTCGTGGTTGTTTTGGGTAAATGTTGGTGGTTGTTTGTAGGATGGAAAAGTATGAAATTTAAGGGGAAATGCTGTCCAATTTTGAGGATATTGGGTTCTTTTGAGTTTATATTGAGGTTGGGTAGAAATGAAAGGTTTTGGGGGTTGTTTATACTTTTAGCACCAAATGTTATTTATTTTCACTCCCAAGCTATATTTGGTTTTACATTAGTAGTTCATTGAAGAGGTATACGAGTCATGTTCGAGTCTCAATTGGTGTTTTTCTTGATTGTTATAGGACGTGCCGGTGATTCAAGGCATACGTCGGACGGAAATTTGTGAACTTGTTTTGCTTGAACTGGTGAGTGTACCATTGCATGATTTAATGCTTAACTGGTCATTTGTACCTGAATCTTTGGACTGAATGACTGTGAACTCTGTTTATACTAAATGAGATGAGAGTGTACTTTATCACTCTCGTTCTCTTATCTATGTGACCGCTTACTGTATAACTGTGAATTCATTACCTGTGCATGGTTTGATGTCGTTTGGAGGCTTGTATCCAACGACTTTACTGTGATATCTGAGCTCAAACCTCATTGGTCGTTAATCGAGTCGAGCCGGCAAAGGCCTGGTCGATTAGCTAACGAACCATGGGTTTACTGTTTGTCGAGTGGAGTGTTAACTCCTCGACCTTGTGGTATACTCGAGTATTACCCCACTGTTACTGTGAGGTGTTCGGGCCCGGTAAGGGACGTGTATGGTGGATGGAATTTGGTGTAAAATAGAGTCTACGGTCGTGGTCACTTTCAAACGTTGACGGGGGGTCAACGGGTTCGGATCAAGTGGTAAAAAGGGGAAATTGGTACTTGAGTGCCATCTGTATCCTTTTACTCCATGTTAAAATATGGTGCTCCTTGGTATTTAAATGAAGTCTATGTGATTATTTAAACTGTACTTCTGTGATTCCTGACTGCCTGACCCGTTGGTACTTCATTGAGCGAAAGCTCACCCCCCTCCCATTATTTTGTTTTCCTTACAGGATTCCTACTATGGAAATCATGATTGTTGGAAGAGAGAAGGAGTTGAGCTAGTAGATGTATATAAATTTTTGCTAAGCTCCTCTGTAACTATAAACCTTATGGGTATTTTGTATAGTACGACCCTTTCGATTTGTACTCCATGGGATCGTTGAAGACACCAATGTATATTACTTGGCAAGTATATTACTACTTTTAGCTCTGGATTAATGCATGTCTTTATGGTTGTTTGAACCTTACTTGAACCTGTTGGCATGATCGAGCAAGTGCGGAATTTGAACGAAGAAAGAAAAGTTTTGGCGGGAAGAGAATCCGGTTGCCTATCCGGCCGGATAGCTGGCCGGATTGACAGGGGAATTGGGTTACATTTGAGTTGAGCTACTGCCTCCAATCCGGCCAGAACCCGGCCGGATTGTGACGTGGCAGATGATTTTCTGATTTCATTTTTTCATTTTCATTTCGTTTCGTGCTCGTGGAAGCGTACATTCGACCTACGATTGGACCGTATGGCTTGGCAACTGTGTGTTTGGCTTAGTAGTCCTGGCGAGAGTTGGGTAGGCAGTCTGTTAACCCTTAGGGTACGCCCTAGGGAAAAGTAGGGCTATGACAACATTCATGCACAAGTAGCATTTAATCATTTAATGATTGAAAATTTCACGTTCATTTAGGTTGAGTGCGATAAAGTACACTCGCCTAGCAAAAATTCATTTTGGCAATCATTGAAAACATTTAACATTTAATCAAACATTCACAACAATTCACATAGTCATTTGAAGCATAACCTACAAGAACACGCACCAAAGATCTAGTACTTTTCAAAAATCACGTTCATGTCCAACTCCTTGGTTGGAGTCCAAATCTGCGATAAAATATCATTTAAGAATGTAAACTCTCTAAAGTTCAAAACATAGGAGTTTCGCTTCAAGAAAATCAAATAAATGAAACTTGTTTAAGTGGTGGTCATATGGCTTAACAAACCCTAGAAAACTCATGTTCGCTCTTTTAGTTTCGATAGAGAAGTAATTTATATTCTTGAAGTAACACTTAGTATAAAAACTCGAGAAAATCATCTTTTTAAGTGTCGTTACTTTTACTTGTTAAAGGGTACGAGTTTCGGCAAACTTTTCAACTTATATACCTCTTACTAAAGAAAAATCAAATGCTATAAACAAGCGAAATTCGCTTCAATCTCGAGTCGTCGCTCAAGTCTCAAGTTCACTTGTCTAACTCTAGAGCGAAAATTTGGGCAGCATGCCCTTTGTATTTAGCTATTTTCCAGCCATTTATGGCTTCATTTTTTTTTTCTCAACTCAGCCCAATTCAATACATAAATAAGCTTAACATAATGTCTCTTCAACTCGGCTCAATGTCATCCAAAAATAAGTCAATTCGAGCAATGCAACCATCCAAATCAAAGCTAGAAGCTAGAAACTAGTTTTAAAGACAAATAGCTAAGCAGCAGATTTGACATCTCTCGGCGAAGCTACGCTTATCAGATTAGAGTAAATTTTCTGGCGTTTCGAAGCTAAGATAGAGACCTACATTTCCTGTGAAGACATTGACACCCAGTTCGTGCATTTTCAAGGTCAAAATATGAAATCTCAGAGAAAACAGAAAGCTGCCTGTGAAATAGGCTTCTGGCAGTCAGAGGTATTTTAGTCATTTCACATGATACAGTGCTCCGATTGAGCTGAAATTTTACAGGTAGATTTCTAACTCCATTCCCTACAACTTTCATGTTTTGAGCAAGGCCTGATTCGGCCTTTATCATGGACGAATATCCAGTGCAGGAACAGGGCAGAATCCACTACAATTGCTGAAAATTCACTTCTACTCTACAACTTCATGATATCTTCCATAAAACTTCCATATTTAAGTCATGTATCCAATAAAATGCAACATAAGAAAGGGAAGAAGAGTTTCTTAGCTTAATACCTCAAGACCCCAAGAGAAGTTGCAAGACAAGAACTTTCTTCCTCAAGTGACTCCACCAAAAGCTTCCCTCCAAGCCTAGCTTAAGATTAATCGGTGTAGATTTGGGTTGGTGTTTGAATCCCTCATAGATTGAGCATGAAATCAAGGCTAGGAAAATGGAAGTTTTTCTCTCTTTTCTTGTTTCTTAAATTCGGCCAAAATGAGGGAAAAATGATAGAATTTTGGTGAAATATTCAAGATAAATACTAGGGAGGTCTTTGGTCAAAGGTGGTGTTGTTTGCCAACACTTGGCATCCCCCAATTTTTCTTTCTTTTCCTTTTCTTTAGTCAATAATGGTGGCTGACTTAAGGGTTAATTTAGGGAGGATTAGATGAAATAAAAATAAGGAGATTAGGGTAAGAAAGTATTGGTCAAGTGGGGTACTCAATCGGAAGCAAACGGTGCACGTCGGTTCAAGCCTATTTTTCTTAACTCTCTTGTACTTGCATTTTTTACTTATGGTTCACTAGTTTATTATTATTACTTATAATCACACACTTTTCTTATCTAAAACTCACTCTTAACCACCAAATTTAATACACACACCTCACCAAATGATCAAACGGCCAAAATACGCGAAAACCCTAATTTATGCTAACTATAAAACTAAAGGTACAACCCTTGATTCTATGATTTATTATAACTATTGACGGAGTAAATGAGTAGTAAAGATGTTATAAAGTAATCTAATCAAAATAAGAGGGAATTTAAGAAAATATGAGCGAATTTTCCAGTTGTCACAACTACCACTTCCTTCACCACCCATGATAAAGAAATCAGAAGGAACTATGTCACGAGGAACTCCAGTAGGACAGATACAATTAAGGGAAACTTCGCAGGCAAGTCAAATCACAACTCCTCGTTTGACCTGTGGATATTGTGGAAGGACGAATCATACCGAAGAAAACTGCTGAGTGAAGGGGCGAAAATGTATGGGATGTGGGAGCACCAACCATAAAGTTCACGACTGCCCAAAGAGGTATCCATGAGAAACTACTATTCAACAAGGAAATAAAACTATCCCTCGACAAGTCAATGAAGGAGGAAACCGACCAATGGCACATGCAAGAACATATGCAATGATCACACAACAAGGTCCAGGGTTATCTGAGATTATGGAAAGTATGAATTTCGAGGACGAAATTCTTTTAAGGAGGAAAGGTTGTGAGGGCCTGAATTTTTTCTTATTTTTATTTTATTTTATTGGCTTATTTAATTATTTAATTACTCGTTTACCCCAAATAATTTATTTCATCCGTTTCAAGTCCATTTGTATGCAAAAATGTCCCTTTATAATTTTAAAACGTTTCGTTAGCAAAATTAATTTTTCTACTGCTTGTTTAGCAAGAAATAGCGAATACACGTTTTTCGAGGTAATTTCGATCTGAGAGTACATTAGTCTTGGAGAACTAAGGATGATTAAGTGTGAAAACCCGTAAATTGCATTTTCTAGGTTTTCGCATTTTTCATGACTTGTTTTCTGCACTTTCTGTATCCGGAAAATTTTCTAGATAATTTTTATGAGTAAATATAGTTTTTAGATGATTTTTCTAGTATCGAATAGATTTTGAGAAATTAAGAGCGTATACCGGACGTGGGACCCACTAGTGTGAGAAGTTCGGAAAAATTCGGCCAATTAGGTTAAGTTTCGGATACTGGTTGAAATTTATCGGGTGTTAAGAGATAAGTAGAGGTTGAGATGTGATTGATGTGAGAGGGACTTAAAGGATAGAGATGTTTTAAAGGAAGTGACAAGTGTCACCTTAAGAGTGGTTGTAACTTATGACAACTATTCACCTTTTTGACTTATTTGACCAATTGATTAAATATCTCAAAAATTACCACAAAAATCACCATTTCTTACCTCCATTGTGGCCGGCCACCTTGAGCAAGGAAGAAAGAAAAACTCTTCAAAATTTGGCATCCATCTAGTGCAAATCATCCAAAGCAATAACTTAGACTTGTTTCTACTCCATAAAATCTCTTCTTTAGGTGTTAGTAAGTGGTTTGGTGAAGAGTTTTGGGAAGCTAAGGTGACAAACAACTCTTCCTCTCTTGTTTACTAGGTGAGTGGTGATTGAACTTTCTCCTTCACTTAATGAAGCTTAATTAGTGCCTAGTGGTAGTTAAAGTGATGAATTTTGTGGTTTACTTCTTGGTTTTGGATGAATTGATGAAGTTTTCAATTTATTGATGAATTTTCTGGTTTAATATGAATGTGATGTTGTGGCTATCCTTGATGATGGGAACTGATGTTTAATGACTCTAGGAGGTGGAAAAAGTGGAAGATTGCAATTAATTTCTGTTTTGGAAGAAATCTGGAAAATTAGGGTTCTTGGTTCTTCATTCTGTCCGAAATTTTTGGTCCTAGATAGAGGCCGAATTGGCCTTACCTCAAAACATGAAAGTTGTAGGGAATGACATTTTAGAGGTGCCTACAAAATTTCAGGTCAATCGGAGTAGTGTAGAGTGAGAAAAGTCGAAATTACTATTGCTGTTCTGGTTTACCCGAAATTGGGATTTGCGACTGTAATTGGTTGTTTTGGCTGGAATTGCTTCCGAATTGGTTGTTGAGGCCTTCTGATGAAATTTAGCCCTGTTTCTTAGCTTTCAACTGGTTTTGGAATTTCTGGATTTGGACTTGTAGAGCCTGAGTTATGATGTTTCCGCTAGAATGCGTTTTGGTGAATCTGTTTTACGTTGTTGATGAAGTATCTTGCATTTTTGACCTGTTTCACTCAAAACTGGGTTGAGTGACCTTCTGTGATGTTGTAGCCCTGTCTTTTAGCTTCGAAATGGTGGGTCTTTCACCCTCATCTTCGAAATGGTGGGCGTGGTGCATTTGGTGCTATTACCGCAAAGTAAAGTCAAAACCTGTTTTTTTCAGGGCCAAAGTTAATTGCATGTCCGAAATTTCTGGTTTTCTTTAATGTTTGTATATGTTTATGGAACCCTATTGGGGTCATACTTGGCATTGGTTTATGACTCGTTATCGAGTCTCCTTGTACTTGTTTGCATGTTTTAGGGCTTGCTTTCATTCCGGTCATTTCCTAGCTAACTTTTGTACTTGTACTACTTTGAGCCTCGTGAACGGCTTTTGGGAAATGAGATGACTTTTGTGTGAGATGTTGGGACTGATTTGAGGAAATAATGAAGCCTTAATGGCTGGAAAAGTAAGAAATTTAGGGGAAGTGCTGCCCGATTTTCTAGGCCGTTTGGTTCTTTTAAGTTGGATTTGCCTTTTGGTAGAAATGAAAGGGCTTTTGGGTTGTTGAACCTAGGTCTTCATGTTATCTTTTTATTCCCAAAAATCATGTTTTGTACCCTTGCATTTGTAATTATTTGGCGAGGCATACGACTAGTAGTCGAGCCTCATGTGCATTTTGTTTACTCGATTATGGATGTGAAACCTTCAATTGGTTTATTTTGATTATTTTAGGGTTTCTTGGCGATTAAGGCCAATCTGAAGTAAAAACTTTTGAAGTTGAATCGGTGAGTGTACCACTGCCCTCCATTGCTGTTTAACTTGATTTCTGCTCTGCAATCTGTTTATTTGTTCGAGACGAGGGTGTACTTTATCACACTCGTTCTCTTGTCTGTTCATATGCCAATTTACTCTGCAAAATTTGAATCTGTTATCTGTGTCTGCATCTGTTTGGATTTCTATGACCTATGAGCTCAATCCTGTGGCTACGTTATTCGAGTCGGGCCGGCAAGGGCCTGGACGATTAGATAACGAACCACGGTAGTCTGTTCGGGGATTTTGGGTATTGAGACCCTTGATTCCGGGTATACTCGAGTATTACCATTTATGTTCGAATACGGTGAGCGGGCCCGGTAAAGGGGTGTTTGGTGGACGGAATTCGGTGCGAAGTGAGGTCTACGGACGCGTTGGTTCTATATACGTTGACGGAGAGTCAACCGGTTTGGATCAAGTATTGCGCTGGAAATTTGGCTACTGAGAGCCACCTGTATCCTTCTGATTTGAATCATTAGTTACTTTACTTTACATCTGGCATGTGTATCTGATTTGTTAAATGTGAAATGCCATGATTTTCTGCTATATGTTTGGTACCTCATTGAGCGCAAGCTCACCCCTTTCTGTTCCTTTTTGTTTTCCTTACAGGAAAATAAATACTTTTGGACTGGATTTGACAAATGGTTGCCGAATTGAGCTAGTTAGACATATCTTTTTTATAGCTCATTGATTTAAACCCTAAATATACTTTTGGGTCCGTTTCTCTTTTGGATTTGGCAAACCGTACATGTATCCACTTTTGAATCACTTTGGTATGCCCTTTGGGTTGTATATGCTAACTTTTGAGATGTAAATATTTGCTTGACGTTTGGTTGGGTTTTGCCATGTCGGTTCCTATTCATGGCTGACTCCGATTTCGTTTTGTTTTATTCTGGGATTTTGACTTGTCTATGCGCGTTGTACGGTCCGGAACGTATTCGATCGCTCTAATCTGAACCGTTAGTCCTGTCGAGAGCTGGGCAGGCGGTCCACCGAACCCTTTGGTTCGCCTTAGGGTGAGGTGGGGCTGTCACATTAAGAATAGACTAAGAAAAGTTAATTGAGGGATTAGATGTGAGTGAGTTAAAAATTAAGCTTTTACCGCGCGCGCGTCAATAGTTTCCTGAAAGACGCGTCGGTATGACTAATTGGAGATTTGAGAAATTAATATTAGACTACTAAGGATGACTAATTACCACATTAAAGGAAATGCCTTGGAGGATTAGTGCATGAGTGTATCAAACCCAGGAGAAAGTGGTAGTACAAAACCCCGTTTGGGCACTACTAAGAGTTGACTTTTTGCCCAACACTTATGGCTACAATTTCATTCTTTTTCTCCAAGTTTCCATCACACAAAAAACCTCATATCTCTCTTCTCACTCCCTCAATTTTCGGCCAGACCAAGAGACAAGAAAAGGAAGAAGAAAAAACTCCATTTTTAGCTTTAAATCACTCACCAAACCTCCACCAAATCACTCACAACTTGAAGGGAAGAGAGGGCCGGCTGGTTTGGGGCTATTTTAAGGAGTTTCTCACAACAAAAATATAGAGTTTCATCATGTGCTTTGAAGGTATAAACATCTCCACCAAAGCTTTTACTTTATTGTTTCATTTCTTGGTTTTGAAGCTTATAGCTTCCTTATTGTTGTTGTTGCTTGGATTTGGATTGGTTGAAGTGGGCTCTATGAACTCCCACCTTGGTTATATGAGGGCTTCCATGATGTTTATGTGTGTGTTAGTGTGTTTGTGATGAGTTTTAATGGAAGAAACTAGAAGAGGATAAAAAGAAAGAGAGAAACCGTGAGAGGATAGAGCTAGCCGAAACTGTCCTGCTGTTATCTTGTTCATATTTCGATTTTTTTATGCTTGAATGACTGTGAAACTGATGTACATGTGTCATATATTGTGTGTAGAAAGTTTCTACCAAAAATCATTTGAATTGGTTGAGTAAAACTTGAATTTTCGAAATGTGAAGAAACCTGGAAATGAGTTCAGACTGACCAAACAGTGCCCCTTTGATAGAACATATCTCTTTGTACAAAAGTCAAAATCAAGTGCTGTTTGTGGCATTTGAAAATAGATATTTGTAGCTTTCCAATGGTATAAAATTGACCATCTAGTTCGAAATAAGTGAACCGTAGTGATTCGGCAAAAATTGCTGTTCTGTTCTGATGGTCTATCCGAGAGAAGGTAGAAGCTGCATTTTGTGGCTCTATTTTCTCTCACTTATGAACTGATTTTGAGAACAACTTGTTCTAATGAAATGTAGAGTTTTGAATTTAGTTTCCAACGCCACTGACCATTCTCAATTTCAAATTGTATTGAGTGACATATGGTTCAATTTTCAAACTGCGGCGAAGCTGGAAATCTGGAAAACTCTTCCTTCTTGCTAGCCGACTGATCTAGTTTGACTTGAGATGTTTTGTTTCGAAAATCTTGATGTACATTGCTTGTCAAATGCTTATTAACTGTTTCTCGGACCTTGGTTTCACAAATGAACTGAAATGGAGTTGATTTCATTGGGCAAAATGTTTGAAAAAGGAAAGGGAAGCAAGAAGACAGATTTGCTTTGGAAATTTCTTGAACTTTGGTAGTTTTGTTAACTACCGTTTCGTATGATTTTTTACGTGAAAATTAATAGAGTAGTATGTCTCATATGGAAGTTGAATTATACAAAATTTGGTGTTGTTCTAAAACCATTTCGATGCTCAAATGATGTGCCAAAGTTGTTCTTCCAATCTGGAAAATTTACTGAACAGTCTTCAATTTTGGCCAACTTTGAGCTTCTATATCCTGATACTCAAAACCCCGAATCTAGTTTTGTTTCTTATGTTTGAAACCTTGTTTGCAACTCATATTGTGTTACGAATTTCAAAGGGTAGTTCACCTTCTGTAAATTTTGCCGAATTTCCAAAGTTTGCCGAAAAACATGACTGAAACTGTCTTGTATGCTCAGATCAGCCACTTTGAGCAGAAAAATGATTGTCTTCTATTTTGAATCTTGGAAAAATGTCTTGTAGGAACTTTTAGTACTTTGGATCTAGTTTCCAACGGTGTAAAGTTTTCCAATTTTGAACTTGCCAAACTCAAGATTCGATTTTCCAAAGATTGTCATGCAAAGCTGAAATTTTCCGATCTCTTATGAAATGAGTTTTTGAGAGCTCGTTCTCTTATTTCGATATTGATAGATTATTTTAAACTCGATTTCTTGAATGATACAAGTTCTCTTGTGACTTTAGCACCTTCATTTATGAAACTTGATTCCCGATGGAATAAACCTCTTTTGATGTGTTTTCTTAGTTGCTAACATTCTTGGTTAATGACACCATATTTTATACTTGAGAAATGAACTTCAAACCCTAGTTCTTTTTTCCTCGATTTTCGTGAGTTAAACTCCAAAAAGGAAGCGTTTGGCTAGAGTAGTTCTAGGTGAATTGCACTAGTTTTACACTTGAATCTTGGAACCTTATCTTTGATATTTTATATGAAATGAGTGGAGTTTTGGATGATTTTTATCTCCATTAGTTTGGAAAATGTGAACATCCTTTGTATCCTAACTTTTGGGTCATGAGATTAGAAGTTTTGGGAGATGAAAACTATTTACCTTTTTCTCGATTTTTGTGCCAAAAGTGAAATTGGCACTTTCTTTTGGAATTGAGGTTCACTAACCATGACTTGAATCAAAGACGGCTTTTAAGTTTTCTTTGAGCATTATTTTAATGAGTTAGTGAAAAGTTCCTTTAACTTGATTCGAACTTGTGATCTAAAATCCCCATTTTTAAATCTCGATTTTCGTTGAGTAAAACTCTTATAAGACATTGTTTTAAATTTTAAGCGCGTGTACTTTCTTCTTTGGATGTTACGTGGTCGTGAGTATGTGTGAGTGATAATTGATCACTATTTCTTCAGGTACTCGAGAGGGTTTCTAAGGGGATCCCGGTGGAGACAACTAAAGGGTTTATTTGCTCACTTATTCACTTATTTTGAATTGGCGAGTGTTCCTTATGTGTTTAAGTGTTAAGTGCTACTTATAATTGCTTCTATGAAATTTTTTATCGTTTTAAGGCGAGTGTGTACTTTATCTCACTCGACCTACTAAAATAACAGATTCTACTGTTTAACCGTAAATTTCTAACCTTTACCGGTGTATTTGATTACTTGCGCATGTTGTAAGCTCTTAGCTGAACTGGGCCCTGCCCTTGGTTACTAACCTGCTCGAGCCAGGACTGGGTTCGGTCGGGTTGGTTGGAACCCTGGGCCACCGTATTGGTATACTCGAATATTACCACTAGAGGGATAAGGTGATAGCCAGACAAACTGAGGGGATCACTGGAGTTATAAGGTGAAGTGGACCGAAATCATTCCAAGTGAACACCGTATCCTTTCAATGTGTGTTTATTTGTGTACAATGATAACTGTTTCATTCTAATGTGCCAATGTGCAACCTTGAGCCGTATATGCGTTATGCTCAATTTACTTGATTTATTAGAACTGCAAGTGTGTCTTGGAACCTCACTAGGCTGTGTAGCTCATTCCACGCTTTGGTTTTCCCTTAACAGGGTTCAAGACCGAGAGTGCCCGCGAATAGTACTAGGTTTTTTTTTTTAAGACTTTAAGTTGTATTGTAGCATATGACTGTAGTACATATTCTTTGGGTTGTATTTAAGCTTGAAGGTTAACTAATATTAAGTATGAAATGTTTTGTAGTACTTTAATTATATATTGAAAATATTTGAAGTATTTCTAGCTTTTGAATTACGGATTGTTGTGAGTCCCGACGAGAGTTGGGCATGCGTTCCGCAGATACCCTTGGGTTCGCCCTTGGGAGAAGTGGGGGCGTCACAAAAATGGAAAGAAATTCTAAAAGAATTTTTGGGTCCTCACAGAATAAGTATATTGTATTGTGTATCTTTTCTTGATTCAACCCACCACTATTTATAAAGCTTCTCCTGATAAGCTATGAAGATGCCCAGAGTTATCCTCTTACTCTAATAATTATCCCATTCAAGAATATGAGTTCTACTAGGTTTCCAGAGGTAAAGTTGATGTGTTACGTTCGATATAATTTTGTGCTCCTCTATTACTATGATTTTATGCATGTCTTATCTTTAAAAGTGCTATTTAGTTGTGTTTTTATGGTTGGACAGGGTTAAAGGCATTTATGGTAAAAATGATGCGAAAAGAAATCAATTAGTAGGAAAATGTGAGTTCGAGTGGTCAGCAGCTGATGGGTGATAGGATGGGGGCTAAACAGAAGATCCATTTAAGCTTGAAATTAAATTAGTCAAATTAACATTCTAGCAATGATGGGCGCCCGTTTTACAACCTGACGTAAGACCCGACATGCTGTGACAACCCCACCTCTCCCTAAGGCGAACCAGAGGGTTCGGCGGGTCGCCTGCCCGGCTCTCGCCGGGACTCAGTCGCTCACTACAATCCTCAAACGAATTACAATATAAATCCCAAATATAATCTCAAAAATACATCACATGGTCCACAAATATACATCCAAGTCTCCAATAATTACATGTCACAAATGCAACGGAAACTAATCCCAACTATACAAAATTGATTCCAAATCCAAACTGTACAAAATATAAGCCATCCATTCACGTGAATAAGCACAACAAGTCCTTCCTTCGCTTTGAGCCCTGTGGAGGGGAATAAAATATTTTTGGGGTGAGATAGAAGCTCAGCGAGTAACCAAAAAAATCATTAAACAAATATATTTCACAATAATGCATTTCGATGATGTCATGATTCCAAGATCAAATATACGTATTGTTGCTCTCGTGAGCCAGTGAAATCATAGCACTTGAACACCCAACGCTCAAATAGAGCATAACACACGAACAGAGAGAGGAAGCCCCTTTTTGAGCTCCAGATAAACATGAACATGAACCACAAACAGAGTGGAGACGTTGGTGTCCAGCACAAGACTTTCCCAGAACTCATTGAAGCCAAAATCATATCATGAATTCACATGCAAGGACGCATGAGATGCAATCGAGTAAATAATGCAAGAAACATTTCACAAGTACTTTGGAAATAGTTTAGGGTCACTCACCTCTATGGCTCAGAAATCATCCATCAAATATCATTGCCTTGCTCAAATCCAAGTCTTAAATCACAAACTCAATGCAAACGAGTTCCTTCAAAGTTCAGACAGCACTTCCCCTGAATTTGTTAACTTTTCCAGCCATCATGGCTTCATTACTTCCTCAAATCAGTCCCAAAGGTACACACACAACAACAAGTTCATCCAATAGCCATTCAGCGAGCTCCAAGTAGTACTAGTACAAGTCCAGCTAGGGAAAAGTCCGGAAATGAAAGTTTAGCTCAAACCAGAAAAATAGTTTTGACGTCATTTTGCGGTAATGGCACCAAAGGCGATACGATTGTCGGATGAAGGTGCAAGACCCACCGTTTCGAAGCTAAAAGACAGGGATACAACAATGTAGAAGACCACTCAGTCCAAATCCTAGCACAACTAGGTCAAATATGCAAAATACCAAACCAGAACCTTAATTGCAGGTTTACAAATTACACTATGCTGTAATCAGTACAACTCAGTCTATACAGGTCCGAATGCAGAAATTCCAAAGGCATATGGTAGCTAGGACATCAAGATACATTTCATCAGAAGACCTCAACCACCAAATCCAAAGAAATTCCAGTCAAAACAGCCAATTACAAACGCCGTTCGGCCATCCTGAAGAACCCAGAACAGCAACAGTAATTTCGGGTTATCTCATTCTACACTACTCCACATGACCTGAAATTTTACAGGCAATTCAAACACATCAACACCTACAACTTTTATGTTTTAAGCCAAGGCCAATTCGGCCTCTAACCATATGATACAAAACCGGACAGAAAAGGGGTTATGAAACCCTAACTTTCTCAAATTCCTTCCAAACCCAAAATTGGTTGCAATTACCAATCATTTACACCTACTAGAGTCATTACCCCTCATTACCAACCATCATAAATAACCACAACATCATGATCACATTAAACCAGAAAATTCATCAATAAAATAAAACTTCACCAATTCATCTCAAACCAAGAAATAAACCACAAATTTCAGCACTTTAGCCACCACTAGGCACAAATTAAGCATCATTAGGTGTAGGAGGAAGTTCAAACACCACATACCTAGTAAACAAGAGAAAAGGAGTTGTAGAACACCTTAGCTTCCTTGAACACTTCCACAAAATCACTTACTAGCACCAAATGGAAGGATTTTATGGAGTAGCAACAAATTTCAGCAATTGGTTTGGATGATTTGAGCTAGTTGGAAGCTTAAAATTGGAGAGGTTTTCTTTCTTCTTGAGCTTAAGGTAGCCGGCCAACATAGAGAAAGAAATGGTGAATTTTGAGTCAATTTTTGAGATATTTAATCCAAGGGTAAGAAAGGTCAAAAAGGTGAATAGTTGTCTTAGGCTTCAACCACTCACAAGGTGACACTTGTCACTCATTCAATGCATTCCTATCCCTTTCTTTTCCTCTCACATCAATCACTTCACCTCCTCTACTTATCTCTTAACATCCGATAAATTTCAACCCGTAACCGAAACTTAACCTTATTGGCCGAATTTTTCCGAACTTTCGCACTCGTGGGTCCCACGTCCGATATATATATCCATAATTTCTCAAAAACTAACCGATACTAGAAAATCATTTTAAAACTATTTTTGCTCATAAACTTTATCTGGGAATTTTTTTCTAATAAAGAAAATGTAGAAAAAAAACGGGCGATTAAATAAAATAAACCCTAGAAAATTAGAAAATTTCCGGGTTCTCAAACTCATTTTTTTTCGGGGCGTCACACATGCTCTAGACAAATGACTTCTAATCTAAGTGGCTATTTGATTCTATCCTAAAAACCCTATTGGAGAAGGCACTATAAATACGTAAAGAAGAGCCATCAAAGGGGATTCATTAGGAGGAGAAGCAACAACTTTTCTCTCCGATTCTTCGTTTCCTAGAATAAGCATAATTTTAGCTAGGAATTAGTTTTTGAATTCACTTATGAGCATCTCTCTTGTTCTTGCAATGATGATGTCTTGTTAGTTTCTTTATTGCTAAGGATAGAAGTGGTGACTCCAAGAATTGTGAAATCGATTTGATCTTTTCAACTTATGATTCACTATCTGTAATTTCTTGATCTCTATTTTGTATTTAGGCATGTGTAGTAGAGTAAGTCGCGAATTATTCTATATATATGTCATATTCTTACCAAAATACCAAGTGTAATCCATAATTGTCATATTTTAGTATTTTTCATGACAAATAAGGCTAATAATTGGTTGTCCCCTTATATGAACCCTTAGGAGGAATTGTGGTGTTGATTAGATGATTGCGTACGTCATAGATTGTCATTAATTTCGACCGATTCTTCATTTCTAAATCTATTATTAGACTAATTTGGGATTGTGTCAATAACTAAATAATTTGATAATAATGATACAACCAGAGTCTGTCATTCTAATTGTTGAATTTAGAGAATCTGTGAATTACTACTGGCGTCCGAGGTAATTTAGGCCAAATGGTTCATCAAGGACTGGACCTTTAGGAGTTAATGATCAATCGGAGTGAAACCCTAATTTTTTTTTTTTTTTTGGCAAAACCCCAAACCGGGGGAGTGAAACCCTTCAAATTGACTTGGCTTCCATCTATTGATTATATTATTTACCTTGAACATTGTTTTCTTAATTTTGTTAGTGCATTCCTTTTAATTCCTTTCAGTGCATTTTTTTAATTCAATTTAAAAAATAAAAGTTTCACCGTTTCCTGTGGGTTCGACCGGACTCCCACTATTATAGGTTTTGGATTTCTAGTAATTAATTTTGACATTCACGACAAATGTTCAAAATTTTGGCGCCATTGCCGGGGAATAGTATTATTCTTTTATTTTTCATTGTTAATTATTGTTCTTGATTTATATACTCTGATCTTTCGCAAGTTTTTGGGTTTATGACCTGATCTTCTAACTCACGAAATTTGAAATTTGATCCTAAGATAGAAAAGACAGTGAAAAGGCTAAGGAAGCAAAAGAGAACTCAATTTTAGTTATCCAAGGATTCATCACTAGGTATCCAAATAGCTGTGGAATTGGAGATTAGCAATTCAAATAGTGAGATAGAAGAAACAATGGCTAGTGCCAATTGGACCATGAAGGAATTAGCCGCTCCTAATATTGATCATCAACCATTGTGCATTGAGTATCCAACTTTGGATGTTAATACAAATTTTGAGTTAAAATCTGGACTCATTCAATTGTTACCCATCTACCAAGGATTATCTAGAGAAGATCCTCACAAGCACCTGAAGGAGTTCCACATTGTTTGTTCAAGGTTTAGACCTCAAGTAGTTTCTGAAGATCAAGTGAAGTTGAGGGCTTTTCCATTTTCATTGAGAGATGCAGCAAAGGATTGATTGTATGATTTACCTTCCAGATCAATTATCACTTGGAATGCTATGTGTGACGGCCCCACCTCCCCCTAGGGCGTACCCCAGGGTTCGGCGGGTCGCCTGCCCAGCTCTCGCCGGGACTCACTCACTCACTACGATCCTCAAATAGTTTACAATATAAATCTCAAAAATTACATCAAATTCTTCAATAATTACATAAACGAGTATATCAAGTTATACAAACCACGAGTACCAGAAGTACCCTAGAAAAGCTGATAACTCTAACCACCATGACAAATATATACAACTTCCTAGTCCACTTATAACAAGTACAAGTTCAACTTATCTAAACACCTTCCCGAGCGATCCCCGCGTCGGCCCCCTGCTAAGGAAAACAAATAGAATGGGGTAAGCTATATGCTTAGTGAGTAACCAGGGGTAAAAATGTAGTTTTTACATGTCAACATTTGACCAGTAAGAGCAAAGCAAAAGCAGAAAAGTAACACTACATAGTAAGGATACGGGTGGCTCCCAAGCCAACTCTTTTGTCGAGTTTGATCACCGGTTGACCCTTAAGATCCTGAGCTACACAGCTCACTTCTCTTGCCCAAGTCACGAGCAATAAATGCTCTAAAATATTTTTCAAGCAATAAATACTCTAGTTCAAGCAATAAATGCTCTGGTTCAAGCAATAAATGCTCTGGTTCAAGCAATAAATGCTCTGCAAATATTCACAAGCCATGAATGCTCTATAACAAATCATAAAAATCATATTTCACAGGTATGAATAGCAATTAATGGGGTTTAGATCGAGTGCGATAAAGTACACCCTCGCCTAAGTGCCCATTCATAGTAAACTCATTTTTTGTATTGAGTTACACAGAAATCCTGATCACTCACCTAAAGAGCAAGTATAACGAGAGAAAGTACGGAAATGAATTCAAGTCGCCAGCTAGTGGGCCCCACCGGCTCCGTCTAGCCCGCCTTCGCCTGTAGCAGAAGGTTGAGCCATATCATCACACAAACAACTACTAAAGGACGCAAATTAAACAAAACGGCAAAATCGGCACATGCACGCGTGCGGAAACGGCAACGGAAACGGCCAGATTTGGCACCAAAAACCGTTTTGATCAAAAGTTAGGCTGGGAATGTCGGATCAAAGTGGGTGAGACACCGCTTCGAAGCTATGAGGAAGGGCTACCATTCTCATGAAGACACCTTAATCTAGATCTGAATGGAAGCAGGTCGAAATTATGGAAAATAGTACCAGAAATTTACGTGTTCGGGTGACGAACAGGGTTTGTTTGCTGGACCATAACTCACAGCTCACAAATCCAAATCAAGAAATTCCAAAGGCGTTGGAAAGCTAGGACATAAGACTATAACTCGGGCTACCTCAGTCCAAATCAAGTGATTCTAACACCATATGAAAGCTAAGAAACAGGGATACATTTCATCAGAAGGCCTCAACAACCAATTCGGAAGCATTCCTGACCAAAACAACCAATTACAGAAGCAATTCTCCAATTCGGGTAAAACCAGGACAGCAATAGTAATTTCAACTTTTCTCATTCTACACTACTCCGATTGACCTGAAATTTTGTAGACACCTCTAAAATGTCATTCCCTACAACTTTCATGTTTTAAGCCAAGGCCAATTCGGCCTCTAACTAGGAGTTATAAAACCGGACAGAATGTAGCTTCATGAACCCTAGGTTTTTCCATTTTCTTCCAAAACAGAAATTACTTGCAATCTTCCACTTTTTCCACCTTCTAGATGCCTTATATACCATTTCCAATCATCATACAAAGACACAACATATGAATCATATTAAATCAGAAAATTCATGATTAAATAGAAAATGTCATCAATCTTCACCATAAGTCATGAATCATCCAAAAAATCACTTGTTCAACTACCACACCTACTAATTTCATCTCATAACCAACAAGGAAACAATTTCTTAACCACTTACCTTACAAACACTAGATACAAGGTAGATGAGAGTCTCTCCCTCCAAACAAAAACCACCAAGCACTTCAATCACTCCTAGCAAGTAAGTTTTATGAAGGAATTTGAGAAATAAATGGTTGGATTACAAGATTTGGGCAAGAAAAGGGAGCAAAAATTGAAGAGCTCTCTTTCTTTTCTCTCTAGAGTTGGCCGACCAAGAAGGTGAAAATGAAAGACAAATTTTGGTCAAAATTGGTTTAGTAAAGGTAAAGAAAGACTAGTCAAATGCCAAGCTCCAATCACAAGGCAACATGTGTCCATTCCAAGCTTATCTCATTTCTTTTGTCTTGCAAGAATTAATGAACTAACCAAACCCCTAATTATCTCATAACACCATGTAATATAAACCACATATACAAAGCTACTCCAAATGAACCACATTTACCGCACTTATCACACTAGTGGGTCCCACGTCCGGTATACGCTCTTAAATTCACAAAAACTACCCGATACTAGAAAAATCATTTTAAAACAATATTTGCTCATAAACTTTATCTGGGGAATTTTTTTTTAATAAAGAAAATGTCGAAAAAGGCGGGCGATTAAATAAAATAAACCCTAGAAAATTAGAAAATTTCCGGGTTCTCACTCTCATTCTTTTCGAGGCGTCACACTATGAAAGAGCAATTCTTACAGAAGTACTTCCTAGTATCGAGAACGGCAAATATAAGGAAGAAAATTTGCGATATTTGGTAATTTGATGGAGAAACTCTCTATGAATACTGGGAACGTTTCAAAAAATTGTGTAATAGTTGCCCCCACCATCAAATAAGTGAGCGATTATTGATTTAGTACTTCTATGAAGGGTTATTGCAAGTGGAAAGAAATACAATTGATGCTGCCAGTGATGAAGCTTTGGTAGATAAGACACCGCAGGAGGCTCATTTCTAATATGGCTAAAAATTCTCAACAATTTGGAGGTCGAACGATCCATCAAACAAGGCACGTTAATGAAATTGGAACTTCAAAATTACAAAGACAAATTTCAGAATTGACATCAATGTTTCGTCAATTTGCTATCAAGAATGCAAAAGTTGTGACGCCCCCACTTCTCCCTAAGGCGAACTAGAGGGTATCCGCGGAACGCCTGCCCAGCTCTCGCCAGAACTCAAGGTTATATCTGTTCAAGCTTAACACAATATTACTCTACAACACTAGATAAGTAAGAAAGTGCGAAAAACTTCCAAACTTAAGCACATGTAACAATTATCCAATCCTTACATCAAATTCCCAAAAGTTACATCAATGCCCAAAATATACAACATCCAAATACATCAAATATCCAAATCATACATTAGGTTTATAGCCCTATGAATCTAGTTTAAAACGCAACAAACGGAACTCAATTCTGACATTTCTACATCAAGATATAGCAAATCTCCCGAGACTGCACCGAAGCTCCTACAAACATTTGGACAGCACTTCCCCTTGTCTTTCTTTACTTTTCCAGCCATCAAGGCTTCTTTTGTGTTCCTCAATCACTCCCAAAGGCACACACAAAATAAGTTCATTCAATAGCCATTCAATAAGCCCCAAGTAGTACGAGTACAATTCACGCTAGGAAAAAGTCCGGAAATGCAAGTTAAGCTCAAAACCAGAAAAACAGTTTTTGACATCATTTTGCGGTAATGGCACCAAAGGCACTACAATTATCGGATGAAGGTCCAAGACCCACTGTTTCGCAGCTAAGAGATAGGGCTACAATATTACAGAAGGTCACTCAACCCAGTTTCGAGTGTAACCAGGTCAAAAATGCAAGATACTACACCAGAATCACAAAAACAGATTCACAGAACGTATTCTAGCGGAAACATCATAAATCAGGCTATACAAGTCCAAATCCAGAAATTCCAAAACCAGCTGAAAGCTAAGGAACAGGGATACATTTCATCAGAAGGCCTCAACAACCAATTCGGAAGCATTCCTAACCAAAATAACCAATTACAGAAGCAATTCTCCAATTCGGGTAAAACCAGAACAGCAAGGGTAATTTCAACTTTTCTCAAGCTACGCTACTCCGATTGACCTGAAATTTTGTAGGCACCTCTAAAATATCATTTCCTAGAACTTTTATGTTTTAAACCAAGGCCAATTAGGCCTCTAACTAGGAGCTACAAAACCGGGCAGAATGTTATCATCATAAACCCTAACTTTCCAAGATTTCTTCCAAAACAGAAATTGTTTGCAATTAAGCATTTTTTCCACCTCATAGAGTCCTTAAACATCATTTCCAATCATCATATATAGCCACACATTCATGTTCATATTAAAACAGAAAAATCCCCAAAAATTATAAAACTTCATCAATTCAATCACAAATCAAGAAATAATCCATAATATTGCATCTCATACTACCACTAAGCATGATTTAAGCATCAATAGAGGGAGGAGAGTGGTTCTTCATAACTCACCTTAGAAACAAGAGAGAGAGAGAGAGCAACAAGTCCTCTTAGCTTTCCAAATAACTCCACACAACACTTCACTATCACTCCCTTAAGTGGTTTTATGGAGCAAAATCAAGGTTGGATGGTTGAGTAAGTTGATTGAAGCAAGATTGAAGCCAAAATCTTGAAGAGTTTTCTTTCTTTTGTTGCTCAAGGTGTAACAGCCCCACTTTCCCCTAAGGCGAACCAAAGGGGTTAGCGGACTGCCTGCCCAGCTCTCCCCAGGACTAACGGATCAGTTTACGTCGATCTATTACATTTCGGAACATACCAACGTGCGCAAATATGTCAAAATCACAAAATAAATAAAAACAAAATTCGAAGCCGAAGATGAATAGTGCTGGACACGTCAGAATCCAGATACTAGGCCGAGAGTAGCCAAAATTTTTCTTTCGCCGTTTGAAATTCGAGTTGATCCAAAATTCAACCAAATATACACACATTGAAATGTAACATTTTCAAGCCAAAACGGCATATCAAAATCATTCACTACGAATATACATGTTCGGTTTGCCAATCAAAAGAACGTGAACCCAATACACATTAGGGTTTCATTCGAAGAGCTATCCAAAAGATGCATTTACATGAGCTCAACTTGACAACCAACAAGTATAACCTTTCCAAAAGTGGTCATTTTCCTGCAAGGAAAACAAATGGAACGGAATGAGCTGAAGCCCAGTGAGTTACTACCACATAAGCAACAAAGATCACTTAAGCATAACCTTTCATTTCGAGTACACAATTAAGAATTAAAACAAGTCGGTAAAAGGATACGGATGGCTCTCAAGAGCCCATTTCCACGCTTACATTCTTGATCCAATCTCATTGACCCTCCGTCAATGTTTAAGAATACCCGACCGTAGACCTCACTTCACTCCATTCCTTCCACCAAACATACCCCAACCGGGCCCGCACTCCAATCAGTCATTTTGGTAATACTCGAGTATACCGGAACCAAGAGTCTCGTTACTACAAGATTCCCCAGTACAGTCCCCGTGGCACGTCAATATTCACGACCAAGCCCTCGCCGGCTCGATCCAATTGACTACCTACGGGGTTGAGCTCAGTAATACAGTAAGGCCGTTGGACATTCGTCCAAACGACACCAAATCAGTTTTCCATGAATGGAATTCAATATCTCATATAGCAAGTGCAGTATTTCAGTAAAACGGTAAACAGTCCTGAATGGAATCACAAGGGGGTGAGGGCGGTCAAGTACACCCTCACCTCAATCATTTTCAATAGCCATATTAGCCGTCAAGGCATCAAATTCACATATACCAAAGCCACATTGTAACATTTAAGTGAGTAGTATACTCACCAATCGATAAAATGATGTTTCATGCACCGTCGTTAAACGAACGTCGTGCACCACCGTTTCCTACTAGAACAAGTAAACAATTACCATAAGACTCGATAACGAGTCATGAATCAACACTAATCACAACCCAATAGGGTTTCATATACATAAACAAGCATCATAAGCAAACCAGAAATTAGAAGTTGCACTAGCCTTGGCCCCGAATAGAAAAACTGTTTTGCCCTTATTATGCGGTAATGGCGTCAAATTCACTACGGTTATCGGATAGGGGTGTACGACCCACCGTTTCGAAGCTATGAAACAGGGCTACAACAATGAAGAAGGCCTCTCAATCCAAATCCTAGCACAACTAGGTCAAAAATGCAGAAAACCAAGCCAGAACCGTAATTGCAGGTTCCCAAATCACACAAAACTGTAATCAGTCTATCTCAGCCTACACAGGTCCAAATTCATTGATTCCAAAGGCATATGAAAGCTAAGACATCAAGCTACATTTCATCAGAAGACACCAACAACAAAATCCAAACCAATTCCAATCAAAACAGGCAATTACTATCGCAGTTCGGACATTCTGTTCACCAGAAACAGCAACAGTAAAAACGGCATAACTCACTCTATACTACTCCAAATGCCCTGAAATTTTGTAGGCGCTTCATACTCATCAATACCTACAACTTTCATGTTTTGAGAAAAGTCCAATTCGGCCTCTATCTATGACCTAAAATTTCGGACAGATTAGGGGTTCATGAACCCTAACTTGTCACAATTCACTTCAAATCCAAAATTGGTTGCATTTATCCACAATTCACACCTACTAGAGTCATTATAGTCAATTGCCAATCATCAAAGATGGCTACAACATCCATTTCATATTAAACCAGAAAATTCATCATAAAATTAAAAACTTCACCAAATCAAGCCAAACCAAGAAATAAATCATATAATCCATCACTTTAGCCACTTCTAAGCCAAACATAAGCATCATTAGATGTAGTAGGGTGTTCAAGCATCACTTACCAAGAAATCAAGAGAGATAGGGATTGTGGACACCTTAGCTCTTCAAATCAACTTCACTAATACACTTATTAGCACTAGAAGAAAGGTTTTTATGGAGTGAAATCTAGTCTAAGCTCTTGTTTGTGGAAGATTGAGTGAGATGGAAGCTTGAAATTTGATGAACTTTCTTCCTTCTTGCAAGAGAGAGGGCCGGCCAACACAAGGTAAGAAAATGGTGAATTTTGTGAATTTTTGGAGATATTAACTAATTTGGGTCAAAAGTCAAAAATGTGAATAGTAAACCATAAAGTCCCACCAATCATATTGTGACACTTGTCACACTCATTAATGCATTCTTATCTTTCTTTTTCCCTCTCACATCAATCACTTCACACATTCTACTTATCTCTTAACACCCGATAAATTTTACACAGTATCCGAAACTTAACCTTATTGGCCGAATTTTTTCGAACTTTTCACACTAGTGGGTCCCACGTCCACTATTTACTCTTAATTTTCTAAAAACTCTCCAATACTAGAAAAATCATCTTAAAACTATAATTACGCATAAAATCTACCAGAAAATATTTCTAAGCCCGAAAATGCAAAAATATATGCAATTAAGGGGTAATAAACCCTAGGAAAATATTAGGGAAAGTACGGGTTCTCACACTCTCTCCCCCTTAAAAGAATTTCGCCCTCGAAATTCCTTATCATTGGCTACTCCGGGATTACATTGAGCATTTTACTTAGCTAACAAATCTGTACCCCCTTCACTGGCCAGGTTCAGTAAATTCTTACCTTCCACGTCCTCTAATGGGTCAAAGACTTGATGTTGTTCTAAGGAGTACACCCGAGAGGACACTTTCGATCCATCCTTGTCCCCCTTCGACTGGGCAGGGTTGGTCGTAGTTGGTGGCAGAGTCCCTTGCCGCTCGCGCAGGCGAGCTGGACAGTTAGCAATTTGATGTTCGGCACTCCCACAGAGCAAGCATTTTCCTCCTTTCTTCTAGCAATTGTCCTCCGAATGGTTTAATTTTCCGCAATACCCGCAGGGTCCGCGTGCTGCCGAGCCTCCTCTTGACGGGCTCTCTTGTGACACTCCCGGCATCCTTACTCCTCCCGTTCCTCGCCCAAACTTGGGAGGGGTACTTTCATCCCCCTGCCCCGAACCACTTTCAAGAAATCCTCTCTTTTTTGCCTGGAAATTTTTCACCTGGAGCCTAGCATTCTCTACTCGTTGTGCCTTCTCCATTGCTTCGCTGAAGGCGTTAATTTGGGCTGCCGCGAGGTCCTTCTGGATTTCTACGTTCAGGCCCTGGACAAATCGCCGTATTCTTCGTTGCTCGGTCATGATGAGTTCGGGCGCAAATTTGGATAGGCGGGTGAATTGACTCTCATATTCCGCCACAGTTTGAGTCCCTTGGCGGAGTCGAATGAACTCGTCTTCCTTCCTCTCCTGAACTAGAGGAGGGAAAAACTTCGCATTGAACTCTCTGATGAAGTTCACCCAAGTCCTAGGTGTCTGTTCTCGTTCCCACTTCTGCCGAATTACGTTCTACCAGGAACGGGCTGCCCCCTCAAGCTGGAACACAGCAAAAGTCACCTGCCGTTCGTCAGAGTAGTGTAGGGCTGCAAATATATCCACCATCTTTTCAAGCCATCTTTCGGCAACGTCTGGGTCGGGTCCCCCAACAAACTTTAGCGGAGCAAACTTTTGGAATCGTTCGAGAGCTCTATCTTCGCCCTCGACATGATGGCCAGGGTTTCCGGGGTTTCCAGGGTTAGGGTTTGGGTTCTGACCTTGTTGCTGCACTACTTGTGCTAGCAGGTTTGTCATTTGCTGCATAGCAGCAGCTATCTGCACATTAGGGTCGGCTTGTGGTTCAAGATTGGGTCCAGTCGAGGTTTCCCCCATACCCCTAACCGGTGTGGGTTGTCTAGTTCTGCGCCCACGTCCCCGACCACTCCGTGTACCTTCCATGAGTTTTACTTGGTCTAGGTAATAATACTAAACCAAAATAGTAACAAGGCATGTAAGTAACCAAAATAGTAACAATCCAAACATGATCACAAACATATATATACAAGCCAAGCAAGATCAAGCCACACACATATATACAATCAGTCGAGTCAAGTACAGGCAAGTCAGAAACAAACATAGACGATTCCCCCGAGGAATGGCCTTACTAGTTCACCAAATCCTTTCTAACCTAGGACCTCATATCTTTCGTATCCGGGTGCAAGAATCCCATCTAAGATAATTCACAACTCGAGCCGGCCGGTCCCAAGAGTAAACCATCCTTATTAAAGATTCCTACCCGACATACATACCTAGCTTCCTCGAGTCCCATGATAATGATTCGTACACTTATCACATGCCCGGTTCATAACTTACGCTCAAACGAGCACTTAGACATATTCATGAAATTAGGACCACAACACCACTTGGCCCAGTCTCACTCCGCGCAGAGACCACGCGAAGTGGCTCTGATACCACTTGTAACAGCCCCACTTTCCCCTAAGGCGAACCAAAGGGGTTAGCGGACTGCCTGCCCAGCTCTCACCAAGACTAACGGATCAGTTTACGTCGATCTATTACATTCCGGAACATACCAACGTGCGCAAATATGTCAAAATCACAAAATAAATAAAAACGAAATTCGAAGCCGAAGATGAATAGTGCTGGACACGTCAGAATCCAGATACTAGGCCGAGAGTAGCCAAAATTTTTCTTTCGCCGTTTGAAATTCGAGTTGATCCAAAATTCAACCAAATATACACACATTGAAATGTAACATTTTCAAGCCAAAACGGCATATCAAAATCATTCACTACGAATATACATGTTCGGTTTGCCAATCAAAAGAACGTGAACCCAATACACATTAGGGTTTCATTCGAAGAGCTATCCAAAAGATGCATTTACATGAGCTCAACTTGACAACCAACAAGTATAACCTTTCCAAAAGTGGTCATTTTCCTGCAAGGAAAACAAATGGAACGGAATGAGCTGAAGCCCAGTGAGTTACTACCACATAAGCAACAAAGATCACTTAAGCATAACCTTTCATTTCGAGTACACAATTAAGAATTAAAACAAGTCGGTAAAAGGATACGGATGGCTCTCAAGAGCCCATTTCCACGCTTACATTCTTGATCCAATCTCATTGACCCTCCGTCAATGTTTAAGAATACCCGACCGTAGACCTCACTTCACTCCATTCCTTCCACCAAACATACCCCAACCGGGCCCGCACTCCAATCAGTCATTTTGGTAATACTCGAGTATACCGGAACCAAGAGTCTCATTACTACAAGATTCCCCAGTACAGTCCCCGTGGCACGTCAATATTCACGACCAAGCCCTCGCCGGCTCGATCCAATTGACTACCTACGGGGTTGAGCTCAGTAATACAGTAAGGCCGTTGGACATTCGTCCAAACGACACCAAATCAGTTTTCCATGAATGGAATTCAATATCTCATATAGCAAGTGCAGTATTTCAGTAAAACGGTAAACAGTCCTGAATGGAATCACAAGGGGGTGAGGGCGGTCAAGTACACCCTCACCTCAATCATTTTCAATAGCCATATTAGCCGTCAAGGCATCAAATTCACATATACCAAAGCCACATTGTAACATTTAAGTGAGTAGTATACTCACCAATCGATAAAATGATGTTTCATGCACCGTCGTTAAATGAACGTCGTGCACCACCGTTTCCTACTAGAACAAGTAAACAATTACCATAAGACTCGATAACGAGTCATGAATCAACACTAATCACAACCCAATAGGGTTTCATATACATAAACAAGCATCATAAGCAAACCAGAAATTAGAAGTTGCACTAGCCTTGGCCCCGAATAGAAAAACTGTTTTGCCCTTATTATGCGGTAATGGCGTCAAATTCACTACGGTTATCGGATAGGGGTGTACGACCCACCGTTTCGAAGCTATGAAACAGGGCTACAACAATGAAGAAGGCCTCTCAATCCAAATCCTAGCACAACTAGGTCAAAAATGCAGAAAACCAAGCCAGAACCGTAATTGCAGGTTCCCAAATCACACAAAACTGTAATCAGTCTATCTCAGCCTACACAGGTCCAAATGCATTGATTCCAAAGGCATATGAAAGCTAAGACATCAAGATACATTTCATCAGAAGACACCAACAACAAAATCCAAACCAATTCCAATCAAAACAGGCAATTACTATCGCAGTTCGGACATTCTGTTCACCAGAAACAGCAACAGTAAAAACGGCATAACTCACTCTATACTACTCCAAATGCCTGAAATTTTGTAGGCACTTCATACTCATCAATACCTACAACTTTCATGTTTTGAGCAAAGTCCAATTCGGCCTCTATCTATGACCTAAAATTTCGGACAGATTAGGGGTTCATGAACCCTAACTTGTCACAATTCACTTCAAATCCAAAATTGGTTGCATTTATCCACAATTCACACCTACTAGAGTCATTATAGTCAATTGCCAATCATCAAAGATGGCTACAACATCCATTTCATATTAAACCAGAAAATTCATCATAAAATTAAAAACTTCACCAAATCAAGCCAAACCAAGAAATAAATCATATAATCCATCACTTTAGCCACTTCTAAGCCAAACATAAGCATCATTAGATGTAGTAGGGTGTTCAAGCATCACTTACCAAGAAATCAAGAGAGATAGGGATTGTGGACACCTTAGCTCTTCAAATCAACTTCACTAATACACTTATTAGCACTAGAAGAAAGGTTTTTATGGAGTGAAATCTAGTCTAAGCTCTTGTTTGTGGAAGATTGAGTGAGATGGAAGCTTGAAATTTGATGAACTTTCTTCCTTCTTGCAAGAGAGAGGGCCGGCCAACACAAGGTAAGAAAATGGTGAATTTTGTGAATTTTTGGAGATATTAACTAATTTGGGTCAAAAGTCAAAAATGTGAATAGTAAACCATAAAGTCCCACCAATCATATTGTGACACTTGTCACACTCATTAATGCATTCTTATCTTTCTTTTTCCCTCTCACATCAATCACTTCACACATTCTACTTATCTCTTAACACCCGATAAATTTTACACAGTATCCGAAACTTAACCTTATTGGCCGAATTTTTTCGAACTTTTCACACTAGTGGGTCCCACGTCCACTATTTACTCTTAATTTTCTAAAAACTCTCCAATACTAGAAAAATCATCTTAAAACTATAATTACGCATAAAATCTACCAGAAAATATTTCTAAGCCCGAAAATGCAAGAATATATGCAATTAAGGGGTAATAAACCCTAGGAAAATATTAGGGAAAGTACGGGTTCTCACACAAGGAGCTCGGCCAAGATGAAGAGAAAATGGTGAATTTTTGGTTATTTTTTTTATTTATTTGGTCAATGGTAAGACAATGAATAGTGGTCTTATAAGTCCCCCCAATCAAATGGTGACACTTGTCACTTATTTAATGCAAGCCTATCACTTTGTTTCCTCTCACACCAATCCAAATTGCAACCTCTACTTATCTCTTAACACCCGGTAAATTAATTCCAGTATCCAAAAGTTAACCTAGTTGGCCGAATTTTTTCGAACTTTTCGCACTAGTGGGTCCCACGTCCGGTATACGCTCTTAATTTCTCAAAACCTATTCGATACTAGAAAAATCATCTAAAAACTATATTTACTCAATAAAATTATCTGGGAAATTTTCTAATAAAGAAAAGTCGAAAAGGCGGGCGAACAATAAAATAACTCGAGAAACTTAGAAAATTTCGGGCTCTCGCACAACATGTGGCACCTCTTGAGTTTATCTCATTCATTTGTCTTCCAATACATAATTAAACTAGCTAACCCCTATTTAGCTCATAATACCATGTAATATAATCCCCTCCACAGTAATCATATTTACCCCACTTAGCGCACTAGTGGGTCCCATATCCACTAAACACCACCATTACCACAGCAAATGACTTACTTTAGAAAAATGATTTAAAATTCATATTTTCCCATAAAAATCCCCAGAAAATTCATATAATAAAGAAAATACTAAAATTGAGCCCAAAAGACTAAAATAAAGGCCTAGAAAATAAAAAAAATTTCGGGGTCTCACACACCAACCCATCAACCACACCCGGACATGACTGACACTCAGATCCAACCCAGCTACCGACCCAAAAAACTGCCACACAGCCGTTGCCAGTTCCCCCTCCAAAAACAAATGACGAAGGGATTCAGTATTCGATACCAGACAACATGAACACTTAGATGGAAGGTGAAACCCGCGTGCTGCCAACCCATCATCCATGGGAAGGCGATTAGACAGTAACCGAAGCATAAAGAAGGACACCTTCAAGGGGACACTCACATGCCATATCTGACGAAAGAGGAAAGTCGAAGGCCTCATCTCACGAACCTCTCTATATGCAGACGATAACGAAAACTGACCCGAGCTTGACGCTAACCATATCATTCTATCAGGGGAGGCCCATCTGGCCCAGCCACCGCCAATACCTACTGCACCATGTCGCAAGGTAGGACTTTCGCTAGCTTTCATGTGACCCATTCCCTATCCTCTATAAAGGTTAGAAATGAGACGTTCTCCCGTACCCCCATCCTCAGATAGAAAACCCCGTGGCCAGTCCAATTATCATACCAAAAGCTACATCGGCCCTCGTGCAGGCTCCACCTAATAAACAACTCTGTCAATCCCCGAACATCTAACATTCTCTTCAAGGTTGCTGAACCTAAAGTAGGCACGGAAATTTGGCATGGGTGAAGCCCCTTGCAATACTTAGCACTCAGGAATCTCGCCCACAAGGAGCGCCCACACCAGAAATTCCACCATAACTTACACGAAAAAGCCTTATACATGTCAATGAGTGATCGAAACCCAGCCCCACCTTCATCCGTGGGATAACACAAGCCCCGCCAACGGATCCAATGGAATTTCTTCTTGTCGTCTCCCTCCCCCCAGAGAAAATCAGCACACACCCTTTCAATCAACAAGAAAATGCCTTTTGGAATGAACCCCACCGCCAATAGATAGATCGGGATGCTGGACAGCACATGCATAATCAAAACAAGCTTCCCCCCAAAGAATAATAGACGAGATTTCCAAGAGAGGACCTTATCAAGAACCTTCTGGCACAACTCCGAGTCATACGCCTTCTTGGCTTTGCCAATAAACAACGGTGCACCCAAATACCGAACCAGGAACTCTCTCTTTTGAAACTGAGTAACCCGCCCAATTACCCGTTTACGGGCTACCGTGATCCGAGGGTGCACTAAGTATCCACTCTTCTACACATTTACCAACTGGCCAGAGTCACTCTGATACCATTCCAAAGTCTGTATAACCCTCCTTAACGAATCCACATCCCTATTCGCAAAGATAATAACGTCGTCAGCAAACGCCAAATGACACACAAAAGGGCAGTGCCGCAGTACCTTATATCCCACGACAAATGTCTGGGCAACAAGAGCATTTAAGGCCCGAGAAAGCACCTCTGAGCTAAGGATAAAAAGTGCATGCAATAACGGATCCCCTTGGCGTAACCCTCAAGACGATTTGAAAAATCCATATGGCACCCCATTCACAAGCACCGAGAACCAAACATTAGAGATCAACCTCCAGACCATGTCAATAAACCTTTCGCCAAAGCCAAACTGTCGCATAACTACAATAAGGAATGGCCAGGAAACCCTATCATACGTCTTAGCCATGTCCAACTTCAGGGCCAGATTCCCCCCTCTACACTTCCTTCCCATCTTCGACATCAGCTCCTGAGCTAGCAAATAATTATCTGCAGTCAACCGCCCTTTAACAAAGCCACTCTGCTGAGGAGAAATGATTTGAGGCAACACACCAGACAACCTCCCCACCAAGATTCGAGAAATGACTTTATTCAAAAAATTACTCACACTAATAGGTTGAAATTGCGTAAAATCCTAAGGATTCATGACCTTGGGTAGGAGAACAATAGACGTAGCCGTAATGAACCGCGGTAGCTCAACACCACATAAGAAACTCACAATTGTCCTGTAAACATCGTGAGCCACCACCTCCCGTGCCGTCGTAAAGAATTTTCCTGTAAACCCGTCCGGCCTAGCTGCACTATCCCCATCCATATCAAAGATCACCGTCTTCACCTCCTCTAAAGAGGGGACTTCCTCCAATCTCGTGTTCTCGATATCATCCCCGAGGTTAGGGATAACATGCAGAAGCTGAAACTCGGACACAGGGTCAGCCGAGAATAAGTTACTAAAATACTGGACCGCCTCCTTTCCGATCCCTTCATCGTCCATCACCCAATCTCCCACAGAATCCTGAATCCTGTGAATTCTGGACTGAAACCGGCGTTGCTTGATCACCAAATGAAAATAGCTTGAATTACGATCACCGTGTTAGAGCCACTAGACCCTGGCCTTTTGACTCCAAAACTGCTCCTCAACTGCTACAGCCTCTTCAAGTTAGTCTGAGCACGCTGGAGCTCCAAGTGGGCCTCATCAGATAGATCACTCTGTGCACGCAACTCAGCCGCCGCCACCATCGCTTCCCCCTTTTTAACATTCTCAAACACATTCCCAAATACCTGTTTGTTCCAAAGGTTAAGAGCCCGAGAGACATTCCTCAACTTTTCCCATACCACAGAAAACGGGGACCCAGACACCTCCACCTGCAAGCTGCCTTGACCACGTCCAAAAACCCCTCTTTGGAAGGCCATACGTTCAAAAATCAGAACGATCGACTCCTACAATCAATACTAGGCGCGAACAACATGAGAAGCAGAGCATGGTCAGACGGTGCGCACACTAAATGAGATACAGAGATTGAGAAGGAGAAATTCAGGCACTCCATATTAAGCAATACTCTATCCAACCGTTTCCAGATGCGCGCCCGTTCTAATCTATTATTACACCAAGTGAAACTACTGCCAGAGAAACCTGCATCGAACACCCCCCATGACTCATAAAACGGGAAAGTTCAAGACCCTCCGCTGGCCTAAACTGCCTCCCCCCTTTCTTTTCACTACTCGAGAGAACGAGGTTAAAATCCCCCACAACATACCATGGACCCTGCCTGGGCTTATCCTGTAACAAACCCTCTCAGAGTCGCTGTCGGTCAATCATCTGACACTTGGCATGAACAAAAGAAACTAGCATAAGGGCAGGAAACTGGGGATGCCCCCAACGAATAGAGAAATGCCGATCCGAATCCCCAACTACCAAACGGAGAATTGAAAAACACCCACAATTCCCCAGACGAATTATAGAATATGTAATCAAAGTTCAACCGAATTCGAATCGAATTAGCATCATGCCTAGATAATTTGGGCTCACAAATTCCCACAACTACTAGCCTATGCATACGAACAAGAGTCTTAAGTCTTCTACGGTTTGGGGGCTTTGAAATCCCCCGAATATTCCAGAAACATGCATTAATCATGGGATAAAATATGGAAAGAATTTTGAGATTTCTTGGAGACTGACCTTAGCTCTCTGTCCCGATGGGACCGTGGCCCGTATCCCTCTCCCTTTCGCCTCAAGGACGACAACCTGGTCTAGGTTCAATGTGATAGTCACACTACGCGATTCCTTCCCCTCACCATGCTGTTCTTTGGCACCCCGCGGCGACAGGTAGCCGGTACACATGACGGTCTCTGAAGAGGCTCTCGCCAACACTGCAGCAGCCTCCACCTCATCCAGAACAACGTGATCGCCAACCCCTGATGGCACGTCCCTCCCTTCCCCATCCACGGCCTTTGCTTCGCTCGCCACTTGCTCCGCAAGATCCATAATAATCCTATCCGCAGCTTCAGCAACCGCATGCTCCACCAACTCGACTGCTGTCTCCATGACATCCCGTCCATGTTTGGCCTCCTCCCCTACCTCCAGAACCTACCCAGCTTCCCCAGCACTGTGAGAACCCTGAAAATACTTATATATATAATATTCCATGTATCAATTGCATTTTATTTGCCCTTTAATATTTCCTAGTACTACTTTGATTTGTTGGCAATTCTTTACGTAAAACATGTTTACGTGGAATTTATACAATTTTCCTAAGTAATGAATTTCTTGGTTTCGCTAAGCTAAGTTAAGACTCGTAGAGCTCGGTTAAATTTTCTTCTTGTATTAACATAAATGTTAGATGTTTTTTTTATTTGGTCAAACTTGATTTTAATAGTTTAACTAACCAACCAAGATTTTTATAGGGAGCTTAATACTAATTTACAATCAATAAACTTCTAGATTAAATTAATACAAGTACTATAACTATATTCATAACCTAAGATTTCAACAATCAAAGTCTTGTAAGATTAGCAATTCTAGTAGGCGTTCAAAGCATTTTGGGGACAAGTTTTGGAGCTTAATTAGGACCAAGGACCGGAGTGGCTAATTGGAGAATTAGTAGAAAGACTAAAATACCCTCACCATTTCACCAAAAACCACTCACGGCTACAACCATTCCCTGCTCAACCAAACAGCCCCCGGACACCATGATCACCAGCCATCCAAGCTGGCCAACCGCAGCTCTACCACCTCTGCCGGCCAATCCCTCACTTCACCACTGCAGCACACCACCTCCATCAACACTCTACCACCCTCAAAACAGCAGCACTACTTCATAACCTCATACGCTACCTCTTCATTCGGCCAGTGAGGAGCTTAACCAATTCGATACTCAACATCACACACACTCAACCGAGCACCACTTCCATCTCCTCTGCACCACTACATCTCAGACCACAACCACAAGCCGCATTCCACTCCTCAATTTCATCGTGAGTATCGACCGAGAGGAGAGGGAGTTACCTGCTGTGACCGAGAGCAAGAAGAAAAGAAATCCTTGAGCAGAAAAATTTCCTGGTCTGCCGCGAGCTGAGGATAGGAATTTCTAATCTCTTGCGTAAGGGCTTATCTGATTTCTGAGGTAAATTTTGGGTTAAATTTAAGTCTAGTATTAGTAGATGATGATTATATCAGAGCATGCTGGTGTTGTTCTTGTTATCAAAAAGAAAATGAATGAGAAATCTGTTTTGAGAAGAATTGGTTTTGCCGTGAGCTTGAATTAGAAATGCCGACTTGATCATTGCTTAATTGAAGTATTCTGAGCTCAGATATGAGGCTGCTTACCACTAAACCTGATGCTCAAAGTCATGCATGTCACTCTAGGTGTTCGGATGATGAACTTAAAATACTAGAAAAATTTTCTGTTTCGGTTTGATGTCCCTGCCGAGTGGCTGATTTGGGATTGCAGCCTCTGTGCGTCTTTTGGAAATAATTTGAGCTGGTGTAGGTGATTAACTAATTGAACCTGGGATGATTATTATGATTGGTGTCATGCATGAAATTAATTAGCCTAGAGTAATTTGGAAAATGAGAAGATGAAAACAGAAATTCGTTTCTCATACAAGCACTGAGTGAAGACCCACAATTTCTGGATTTGTGATAGTATTGATGCTGCCGAGCTGAATTTTCTGGACTGACTTGTTAGCTGTTCAACTCAGAAATTTGTGTATGTATGAATTAAGGGCAAAGTAAAAATTTTAACTGAAAATAATGTCGGATGATGAACTAAGAAGCTTAGCAATTCTGTTTTGGTTCTGCCGAGAAGAACGGTATGGAAATGCTACTGAAACTCTATTTGCTTGTGATCACTTGAGCTCTCAAGTGTGCGTAGCTGAGTGAATCTCAATGTTGATGATGACTAAGACCCTGCATGTTAATTCTATGAAGTTAATTGATGTATTAAAGAACCTAAGAAATTCTGGTTTGATGTTAATCTCTTGCCGAGCATGTCTAAGGACTGGTTTGTTTAATTAGCCTAATTTTGATGAGCTGTGGTTATTATCTTAACTAACTAAGGGAAGATAAAATATCTAAGGGCCTGCATGTTGAGTTGCATGAGTGGACAATGTAATTGGGAACTTGGAAAAATTCTGGATTTGTGTGATGAATACGGTTATAGAATGAACCTGGACTTGTTTTGGAAATCTTTATTAGCTAACTACATGTTTCAAGAGTTAATAGGGTACCAAAAATTCTGTTTTAACCAAAGAAAAATTCTGTTTTTGGAATCATTGCTACTGCCGGAATTCCCTTGTGAATTACCTTTAACTTGAACCTGGAAACTTTGAGGATTGTAACAGTGGTTTAACTCAACTTCTGAATGGAAATTTTGCATTGTTTAGCTAAGTCATTGTATGAGAAAGTGAGGGCTTAATAGCCTACTTCACCCGAGTAAATGAAGTAAAAACAGAAAATTCCCTTCATGCATAATTCATCCGTGGTTTACTAAACAGATTTTTGAAAATTTTGGGAGGTTTAACTATATTGCTCGAATTTGATTATGAACCAGAGTCTTCATCTTGACTTCAGAATTTATTTCCTTAAGTTGTTAGGAACTCGAAATGCATGATTAAATTCACAAGTAGCCTGTGGATTCTGTTTGGAAATAAATCAATTGATATCTTGGGAATTTGTTTCGGCTATAAGCAATGTGTAGCTATGGATAAGCTGGAAAATTTCCAACCTTGGTTTTGAGTGATAAGGAGCTACGTATAGGTTTACTTTACATATATATATTGGAACTGTGGAAAACTGGTACTACTTTTGAATTTGCTTTATCATACCTTGAGCTGGTCACGCACTTGAATATAGGGGTGACAATGTGATCCTTGGTTCTCAATATTTGTTAGCGGATTTAAATACTTGATATGTTAGCTTGTTTGTCACAGGAATTTCTGGTTGAGTGCTAAGGGCTAAAGATTGATGAAGCCCTTAGCCATTGAAATGATTTCTTTTATTAAGTGTTTTTGGAATCGAAAATTCTGGAATGTCATGAGACTTCACTTTTATTTTAGTTGCTTATCTTGGGTTGCTGAAACCAAGTGCTTATGATTGATGAAGCCTTGGTTGACTATTTTATGTTATTCGGAAATGCAATTGTTGAAAGCTAGGGCTAATGATTGACGAAGCCCTAGTAACGTGATATGTGATTTTTGCAATATTTTGATTTATATTGCGATTTCGAAATGGAATCGGAGCGGGGAAATTGTATAGACCTTACGAACTCGAGTAGCTGCGTTCAAAAATTAACCAAAAATATTCTTTAGCTAGCATTATATTATAAAGCTCTATAACTAGCGTTTTGCCTAAAACTTTCCAATTCAATAACTTCCTTCCGCTCAAAATGGCTTTGATAAACTTTAGTAAATAAGTTATATAGTTTTCGGAAACTCTAAGTCTTAGTTTAATTCTTTTCCTTCCCTAAACTTTGCACTTGGATAGTCCACTACATGAAAGTTTCAAAATACGAGTTTTACCAACTTTAGTGAAAAGCTTGGGATACTTGCTTGGCCAGAAACCCTATTCTAAGGGAAAATAGTTTTATATATAAGTTTTACAAAAGCCGTAGTTTAGAGAAATATTCAAAGTAACCTTCTAGTTTAGATTTTGGGAATTATCGACTTATCTCTCGTATGTAATACTAGTTACTTTCTCCTAGTATAAAAGTATGAAACACTTTTACCACATTTACAAACTTCAATCTAAATAGTTTTGGATTCCTTAAGGGAGTAATTAGTATTGAATTCTTTTACGAATAAGTTAAAAACTGAATAGAAACTTATAGTCTCAAAATTTGGTTTCTAGGATTCCTCGAGGACACGGATTTTGACTCCCAACCCGTTATCTGAACTCCACTCTTGGTGAGTGTCCCTGCCTGTTCTTTTCCTACTTGAATTAAGTGCTTTCATGACTTGCTATGTGATAAACTGCAAAGAAATGAGTTTTGATCCGTCGAAGTGAGCAGTGTGTACTTTATCGCACTAGCCGTTCGAGTGGTGACTTGCGTGAATCATTTTTCTCGTGAATCCTTAATCTAAGAGTAGTTACGTCGTTGGGTGAATCCCTCGACATCTGAATCGATCTACATTAAAGTCGTTGGGTGAATCCCTCGACAAATTTTATTACGGGTATATCTCGAGTATACTGCGTCGGTAGATGAAGTTTGGGCCCAAAGCGGAGGTATGAACGGTGACGGGTTAGGATTAAAATAAGTGTATCTACATGGACTTTAAGCAGTGAGAGTTGACGGAGGGTCAACTACGATAAATGGTGTTCAAGCGAGGAAAATGGCTCCTGAGAGCCCCTGTATCCTACCCTGTGCTGTTATACGCTTCCTAATTGTTCAATTTGTTTAAATTATTACTCGCTGTTTGATTTAAGTGACTGCATGTTTTGGGGCACCACTGAGCTTTAGCTCACCCCACGTATTTGTTTTCCTTAACAGGTTCTGGAGACTGAAAGCGCTGAGACTTATTCATGTTTCTTTTCTTCTCGTATGGGATGTAACGAATATTATGGCTATTGTGTAGGCTTGTATTGTGTTTTAACTTGAATTCTGTACTTTTGCTTTTGGATTGCCGCTTGAAGCTGGAAAATGTGTAAACCCTATTTCGGAGGTTGGATAATATATTTGTGTTTGTGAATTATGGATTGATGTAACTAGATACGAACGACCTTATTCCTTGGTTCTAGAGCGTGTGATGTCTAAGGGCCATAGATTGGCGATTTTAAGTTCCTTGTTGTCTCTGAAGTTAATGTGGTAGATGTTGACTTATTTTGAAAGGAAGCGACATTGTAATAGTTAGGCTATTCTTCGATAGGATTTGGGTTAGTGTGCGTGCGTGAGTCCTGGCGAGAGCTGGGCAGACGGCCCGCCAACCCTTTGGTTCGCCTCAGGGGGAAGTGGGGTCGTCACAGGTGGTATCAGAGCCTAGGTTAGAAAAGCTATTCAAGAGACTTAATAGATGTGTTAGAAACCCTAATCCTCTCTAGAAATAGGAATGGAGACCTTCGTTATACGTTAAGTGATATCCGATCCAATTAGCTATTTAAGTTCTAACCTTTAAGTTTTGATCATTTTGTAGGTATGGAAAATGGAAACGGACATGCTAACGGGGGTAGTGCGGCTAATGGACATGCAGAGCCGCTTAGATCCATCTCCTACAGGCCACGAGGTGGAGGAGCTCATATACGTTACTCACCTGCTGACAGGCACCCTAGGTGCCAGTGCCGAGCCATGTACGCGTATCCCAATGAGCTAGTGCTATCCTTAGACGATGAGCGCCACCACTTGAGGGACGCTAACTCCATCCTGATCCAGGACGTGGAGGAGCTGGGTATAATGGTGGATACTCAGTTTGACCGCATAGCTGATTTAGAGGTTAGGCTCACTGCTGAGCATCATCTACTGGAGGCTGCTCGCTTGGAGATAGAGCGGCAAAAGGCTAGGGCGACTCGATTAGCAGAGAGGATGCGTGATAGGAGCGCAGGCATCAGGGCTGATGCTGCGATGATGATGGATGAGGCCACTAGCTTTATTCAGGGTGGTGAGCAGGCAGGGATAGAGGAGGATCCGGAGGAGGACCCAGAGGAGGACCCGGAGGAGGATCCGGAGGAGGACGTTGCTCCGGATAGCCCTGCTCAGGGTTAGATTAGGACTTACCTGGTTACACTAGACATAGAAGGCTAGGAAAGGGACATTAGTTATGTCATCAAGTTTTGTCTAGGTGGATGACTTACCTCTGAGGCACAATATCCCTAATTTCTGTATAAGGGATTATCTGTACGTATTTTGCTAGTCTATGTGCCTTACCTCTGGAAATGTCCCAACTTGTTATTTGTATGACTTTTCGGTGGAATTATATGTTAAGTGTTTTATTTATCTTTTCTCTATTTCCATATTGATTTTATTTATCAAAAAGAATGGTAATAATCATAAATAAATAATACTTTTGCCTAATTGGCCTATCCTTCCGTAATAGGCATATTTAGAATATGGATCGCCAAGTAATAGGAAGGAGCCGGGGAAGACCCACTAGACAACACCCGGAAGCGGGTGGTGATAGGGAACCCGAGGTCGATCAAGACCAAGGGCAGGAAGGTGTGGCCGGAGACCGGGTGGCCACCGCAATCGACCGTATTACTGAAGTTCTCGAGCGATTGACTGATCGCCAAACCACTGAACCAGTGCATCAACCAGGAGGCCCAGTTGACTCCGATGATCGGGCACTGGAAAGATTTCTGAAATTTGGACCTCCCAAATTTTATGGAGGACCCGAGCCGGAAGTGGCCGAAGGCTGGTGGGAGAGAATCACTGAGATTTTCGCTGCCTTGAACTATACCGAGGAGCGAAAAGTGACTTTTGCTACCTTCCAGTTTGAGGGAGCTGCCCGCTCCTGGTGGAATCTAGTAAGGGTTACATGGGAGACTAACCATACGCCAAGGACTTGGGCAAACTTCACAAGGGAGTTCAATGCCAAATTCCTTCCACCTCTCATTCAGGAGAAGAGAGAGGATGATTTTATTAGATGCAAACAAGGGGCGATGAGTGTCGCCGAGTATGAAGTCCAGTTCACAAAGCTGTCACGCTTTGCACCTGAGTTGATAGCCACCGAGCAAAGACGTGTTCGGAGGTTTGTGCAGGGTTTGAATGTGGAACTACAGGAAAGCTTAGCCGCTATAAGAATAGATACCTTCGCTGAGGCTGTTGAAAGAGCGCAGCGAGTTGAAGTAGCCAGAGCTCAAGTAAAGTCTTTTCAGTCCAAGAAAAGATTTGCTCCTAGCAGTAGTCGGGAGCCGACTTTTGGAAATGCTCCACCGGCCAAAGTGGGCCGAGGAACTAGTGGAGTGAATAGTTCTGGAGCACCCCGAGGCGCCCAAGCAAGAGGAAACGGGGCCAGGAATGCAAGAGGACGAAATATTGGAGCTAGAGGGGGACCAATTGGAATAGGACAACCTAGGAATCGGCCGCAAGGGGGTAGAGCAATAGTTCCTCAAGTGACATGTGCTTATTGCAAGAAACCTGGTCATTCTATGGATAGTTGCTGGAAGAGGCAAGGAAGGTGCTTGAGATGTGGAAGTAGTGAGCACCAAATCTCAGGATGTCCAAAGGTGCAGGAAGGGACTCCTCAGAAAGCTAGACCAAACACTTCTGGAGGGAGCAGGCCAACAGTTCCTGCCAGAGTGTACGCTATAGATGATCAACCCGTACCTGATTCCTCGGAAGTTGTGGAAGGTACACTTCCAATTTTTCATAGATTAGCTAAAGTGTTAATTGACCCTGGTGCAACGCATTCATTTGTAAATCCATCTTTTATGTCTGGAATAGATGTGCAACCCGTTAGATTACCCTATGATCTTGAAGTTAGGACACCAATGGGTAATAAGAAGGTAACCACTAACTTGACCTATAGGAATTGCGAATTCTGGATTGGAGAGCGAAAAATGTTAGTGGACCTGATCAGTTTGGATATAAAAGGTTACGATGTTATCATAGGAATGGATTTCCTAGGTCACCATCATGCTAAGCTTGACTGCCGAGAAAAAATAGTGGAGTTTTGTATACCTGGAGAAGCAACCCTGAGGTTAGATGTTAAAGGTAGGTTAGCATCTTCTGCTATGGTCTCGGGAATACGAGCAAGGAAAATGTTATCTAAAGGAGCTCAAGGTTTTCTAGCCTTCTTGATTAATACTCCCCGTGATCAAGTAAAATTAGAGGATGTACCCGTAGTACGGGATTTTCCGGACGTCTTTCCTGAAGAATTAATGACTTTACCACCAGAGAGAGAGGTAGAGTTTAAGATCGACTTGGTGCCTGGAACGGCTCCAATTTCTAAGACTCCGTACCGAATGGCTCCTGCCGAGCTTAAAGAGTTGAAAATCCAATTACAAGACCTGTTGGAGAAAGGTTTCGTGAAGGAAAGTGACTCACCGTGGGGAGCACCCGTTCTATTTGTTAAGAAAAAGGACGGGAGTTTGAGGCTATGTATCGATTACCGAGGGTTAAATGAGGTTACTATTAAGAATAAATACCCTCTACCGTTGATTGATAGTTTGTTCGACCAACTGCAAGGATCAGTGGTCTTTTCTAAGCTAGATTTGAGGCAAGGGTACTATCAGTTGAAGATCAGGAAGGAAGATATACCCAAGACTGCCTTTAGTACAAGATATGGACATTTTGAGTTTGCAGTCATGCCTTTTGGATTGACCAATGCACCAGCTGCTTTCATGGATTTGATGCAGAGAATTTTTAAGAAGTACCTGGATCAGTTCGTAGTGGTTTTCATAGATGATATCTTGATCTACTCTAAGACTCGTGAGGAACACGCTAAGCATCTAGAGGTGGTTTTACAGATATTGAGAGAACACAAGTTATACGCCAAATTCAGCAAGTGTGAGTTTTGGTTGTCTGAAATATCTTTTCTAGGGCACAGAGTTTCTGAGGATGGTATTGCCGTGGACCCGGCAAAAGTGGAAGCCGTTTTGAATTGGAAACAACCAGAAACTCCAACTGAAGTTAGAAGCTTCTTGGGTTTAGCAGGTTATTATAGGAGATTTATTCAGGATTTCTCGAAAATTGCAGGACCCATGACTGAGCTAACCAAGAAAGGGGCTAAGTTTGTCTGGACTCCGAAGTGCGAGTCAAGTTTTCAGGAACTAAAGAAGCGGTTGACATCCGCTCCCGTTTTGGTTTTACCTGATGGAGGTGAAGGTTATGCGGTATATTCAGATGCTTCCAGAGAAGGTCTGGGATGTGTTTTAATGCAAATGGGTAAAGTGGTTGCCTATGCGTCTAGGAAATTGAAACCCCACGAGCAAAACTACCCAACTCATGATCTAGAACTAGCCGCGGTGATATTCGCCTTGAAAAAATGGAGACACTACTTGTACGGCGTGACTTTTGAGGTTTTTACGGATCATAAGAGTCTCAAGTATTTGTTCTCCCAAAAAGAGCTAAATTTGAGACAAAGGCGATGGGTAGAATTTTTGGAAGATTATGATTGCTCGATTAATTATCACCCAGGAAAAGCCAACGTGGTGGCTGACGCTCTGAGTAGGAAGGCCCAAGTAGCAGGGTTAATGGTAAAAGAGTGGGACATGTTAGAAGAAATAGGTAGTTGGAACCCTCGCTTGGAGAAATTGAAAGTTTTATTTGGGAACTTATCATTGAAGTCACCGTTACTAGAGCGTGTTAGGGAGGCCCAGAAAACGGACCCTATGATTCGGAAGAATTTGGAGAAGGTACAAAAAGAAGAATCATTAGACTTCAAATTAGGGCCTGAAGGGGTATTGAGGTTTCAAGACCGAATTGTGGTTCCATTAGATGAAGGGATAAGAAGGGAAATTTTGGAAGAATCACATCGATCAAAGTATACCATACACCCAGGTGTGACCAAGATGTACCATGATGTGAAAGGATTATACTGGTGGGAAGGTTTGAAAAAGGATGTGGCCACCTTTGTGCAAAAATGTTTAATCTGCCAACAAGTGAAAGCGGAACACCAAAAACCCTCTGGTTTATTGCAGCCGTTAGAAATCCCCGAATGGAAATGGGAACACATAACAATGGATTTTGTAACGGGCTTACCTAAAAGTCAAAAAGGCTTTGATGCAATTTGGGTAATAGTCGATCGACTCACCAAGTCTGCACATTTCCTACCTGTAAGCATGAGTTTCTCATTGGAAAAATTGGTCAAGTTGTACACAGAAGAGATCTTAAGGTTACATGGTATTCCAGTGAGTATCGTGTCAGATCGAGACCCGAGGTTTGTCTCGCGTTTTTGGCAGAAATTTCAGGATTCTTTGGGGACCAAGTTGAAGTTTAGTACCGCGTACCATCCCCAAACCGACGGGCAGTCGGAAAGGACAATTCAGACTTTGGAGGATCTACTAAGGTCGTGTATACTGGATTTTGGAGGTAAGTGGAGCCAATATATGACTTTAGTGGAATTTGCTTATAATAACAGTTATCAGGCTTCAATCCAGATGGCACCTTATGAGGCGTTGTATGGGAGAAGGTGCCGATCTCCAATTCATTGGGATGAAGTTGGAGAAAAGAAAATCGTAGACCCTACAGCTATACCTTGGATAGAAGAAGCTCAAGAGAAAGTAAAATTAATCAGAAAAAGGCTTCAAGTTGCTCAGAGTAGACAAAAGAGCTACGCCGACACAAGGAGGAAGGATTTGGAATTTGAAGTTGGTGACAAAGTTTTTCTCAGAGTTAAACCCCTGAAGGGCGGGGTAGTGCCTAAAAAAGGTAAGAAGCTGAAGCCAAGGTATATTGGACCTTTCGAAATTTTGAAGAAAGTTGGGTCAGTAGCGTACCAATTGAAGTTGCCTGCAAGCATGGCCAAGATCCATGATGTATTCCATGTTTCCATGCTTAGGAAATACTATTCTGATCCAAGTCACGTGTTGCCACTAGAAGAGATTGAAGTGGATGAGACGTTGACATATGAAGAAGGACCGGTCAGGATTCTGGAAAGAGAAATAAAAGAGCTTAGAAATAAGAAAATTCCTCTGGTGAAGATTTTGTGGAAGAATCATGGGCTTGAAGAAGCAACTTGGGAGTTAGAGGAAGAAATGCAGGAAAAATACCCTGATTTGTTTATTCAGAATGCGTGAATTTTGAGGACAAAATTCTTTGTAAGGAGGGGAGGATGTGAGAACCCTGAAAATACTTATATAAATAATATTCCATGTATCAATTGCATTTTATTTGCCCTTTAATATTCCCTAGTACTACTTTGATTTGTTGGCAATTCTTTACGTAAAACATGTTTACGTGGAATTTATACAATTTTCCTAAGTAATGAATTTCTTGGTTTCGCTAAGCTAAGTTAAGACTCGTAGAGCTCGGTTAAATTTTCTTCTTGTATTAACATAAATGTTAGATGTTTTTTTTTATTTGGTCAAACTTGATTTTAATAGTTTAACTAACCAACCAAGATTTTTATAGGGAGCTTAATACTAATTTACAATCAATAAACTTCTAGATTAAATTAATACAAGTACTATAACTATATTCATAACCTAAGATTTCAACAATCAAAGTCTTGTAAGATTAGCAATTCTAGTAGGCGTTCAAAGCATTTTGGGGACAAGTTTTGGAGCTTAATTAGGACCAAGGACCGGAGTGGCTAATTGGAGAATTAGTAGAAAGACTAAAATACCCTCACCATTTCACCAAAAACCACTCACGGCTACAACCATTCCCTGCTCAACCAAACAGCCCCCGGACACCATGATCACCAGCCATCCAAGCTGGCCAACCGCAGCTCTACCACCTCTGCCGGCCAATCCCTCACTTCACCACTGCAGCACACCACCTCCATCAACACTCTACCACCCTCAAAACAGCAGCACTACTTCATAACCTCATACGCTACCTCTTCATTCGGCCAGTGAGGAGCTTAACCAATTCGATACTCAACATCACACACACTCAACCGAGCACCACTTCCATCTCCTCTGCACCACTACATCTCAGACCACAACCACAAGCCGCATTCCACTCCTCAATTTCATCGTGAGTATCGACCGAGAGGAGAGGGAGTTACCTGCTGTGACCGAGAGCAAGAAGAAAAGAAATCCTTGAGCAGAAAAATTTCCTGGTCTGCCGCGAGCTGAGGATAGGAATTTCTAATCTCTTGCGTAAGGGCTTATCTGATTTCTGAGGTAAATTTTGGGTTAAATTTAAGTCTAGTATTAGTAGATGATGATTATATCAGAGCATGCTGGTGTTGTTCTTGTTATCAAAAAGAAAATGAATGAGAAATCTGTTTTGAGAAGAATTGGTTTTGCCGTGAGCTTGAATTAGAAATGCCGACTTGATCATTGCTTAATTGAAGTATTCTGAGCTCAGATATGAGGCTGCTTACCACTAAACCTGATGCTCAAAGTCATGCATGTCACTCTAGGTGTTCGGATGATGAACTTAAAATACTAGAAAAATTTTCTGTTTCGGTTTGATGTCCCTGCCGAGTGGCTGATTTGGGATTGCAGCCTCTGTGCGTCTTTTGGAAATAATTTGAGCTGGTGTAGGTGATTAACTAATTGAACCTGGGATGATTATTATGATTGGTGTCATGCATGAAATTAATTAGCCTAGAGTAATTTGGAAAATGAGAAGATGAAAACAGAAATTCGTTTCTCATACAAGCACTGAGTGAAGACCCACAATTTCTGGATTTGTGATAGTATTGATGCTGCCGAGCTGAATTTTCTGGACTGACTTGTTAGCTGTTCAACTCAGAAATTTGTGTATGTATGAATTAAGGGCAAAGTAAAAAGTTTTAACTGAAAATAATGTCGGATGATGAACTAAGAAGCTTAGCAATTCTGTTTTGGTTCTGCCGAGAAGAACGGTATGGAAATGCAACTGAAACTCTATTTGCTTGTGATCACTTGAGCTCTCAAGTGTGCGTAGCCGAGTGAATCTCAATGTTGATGATGACTAAGACCCTGCATGTTAATTCTATGAAGTTAATTGATGTATTAAAGAACCTAAGAAATTCTGGTTTGATGTTAATCTCTTGCCGAGCATGTCTAAGGACTGGTTTGTTTAATTAGCCTAATTTTGATGAGCTGTGGTTATTATCTTAACTAACTAAGGGAAGATAAAATATCTAAGGGCCTGCATGTTGAGTTGCATGAGTGGACAATGTAATTGGGAACTTGGAAAAATTCTGGATTTGTGTGATGAATACGGTTATAGAATGAACCTGGACTTGTTTTGGAAATCTTTATTAGCTAACTACATGTTTCAAGAGTTAATAGGGTACCAAAAATTCTGTTTTAACCAAAGAAAAATTCTGTTTTTGGAATCATTGCTACTGCCGGAATTCCCTTGTGAATTACCTTTAACTTGAACCTGGAAACTTTGAGGATTGTAACAGTGGTTTAACTCAACTTCTGAATGGAAATTTTGCATTGTTTAGCTAAGTCATTGTATGAGAAAGTGAGGGCTTAATAGCCTACTTCACCCGAGTAAATGAAGTAAAAACAGAAAATTCCCTTCATGCATAATTCATCCGTGGTTTACTAAACAGATTTTTGAAAATTTTGGGAGGTTTAACTATATTGCTCGAATTTGATTATGAACCAGAGTCTTCATCTTGACTTCAGAATTTATTTCCTTAAGTTGTTAGGAACTCGAAATGCATGATTAAATTCACAAGTAGCCTGTGGATTCTGTTTGGAAATAAATCAATTGATATCTTGGGAATTTGTTTCGGCTATAAGCAATGTGTAGCTATGGATAAGCTGGAAAATTTCCAACCTTGGTTTTGAGTGATAAGGAGCTACGTATAGGTTTACTTTACATATATATATTGGAACTGTGGAAAACTGGTACTACTTTTGAATTTGCTTTATCATACCTTGAGCTGGTCACGCACTTGAATATAGGGGTGACAATGTGATCCTTGGTTCTCAATATTTGTTAGCGGATTTAAATACTTGATATGTTAGCTTGTTTGTCACAGGAATTTCTGGTTGAGTGCTAAGGGCTAAAGATTGATGAAGCCCTTAGCCATTGAAATGATTTCTTTTATTAAGTGTTTTTGGAATCGAAAATTCTGGAATGTCATGAGACTTCACTTTTATTTTAGTTGCTTATCTTGGGTTGCTGAAACCAAGTGCTTATGATTGATGAAGCCTTGGTTGACTATTTTATGTTATTCGGAAATGCAATTGTTGAAAGCTAGGGCTAATGATTGACGAAGCCCTAGTAACGTGATATGTGATTTTTGCAATATTTTGATTTATATTGCGATTTCGAAATGGAATCGGAGCGGGGAAATTGTATAGACCTTACGAACTCGAGTAGCTGCGTTCAAAAATTAACCAAAAATATTCTTTAGCTAGCATTATATTATAAAGCTCTATAACTAGCGTTTTGCCTAAAACTTTCCAATTCAATAACTTCCTTCCGCTCAAAATGGCTTTGATAAACTTTAGTAAATAAGTTATATAGTTTTCGGAAACTCTAAGTCTTAGTTTAATTCTTTTCCTTCCCTAAACTTTGCACTTGGATAGTCCACTACATGAAAGTTTCAAAATACGAGTTTTACCAACTTTAGTGAAAAGCTTGGGATACTTGCTTGGCCAGAAACCCTATTCTAAGGGAAAATAGTTTTATATATAAGTTTTACAAAAGCCGTAGTTTAGAGAAATATTCAAAGTAACCTTCTAGTTTAGATTTTGGGAATTATCGACTTATCTCTCGTATGTAATACTAGTTACTTTCTCCTAGTATAAAAGTATGAAACACTTTTACCACATTTACAAACTTCAATCTAAATAGTTTTGGATTCCTTAAGGGAGTAATTAGTATTGAATTCTTTTACGAATAAGTTAAAAACTGAATAGAAACTTATAGTCTCAAAATTTGGTTTCTAGGATTCCTCGAGGACACGGATTTTGACTCCCAACCCGTTATCTGAACTCCACTCTTTGTGAGTGTCCCTGCCTGTTCTTTTCCTACTTGAATTAAGTGCTTTCATGACTTGCTATGTGATAAACTGCAAAGAAATGAGTTTTGATCCGTCGAAGTGAGCAGTGTGTACTTTATCGCACTAGCCGTTCGAGTGGTGACATGTGTGAATCATTTTCTAATGAATCCTTGAATCTAAACGTAGTTAGTCGCTGGGTGAGTCCCTCGACATCTGAATCTAACTACAAAAACATTAAACCTAAACGTAGTTAGTCGCTGGGTGAGTCCCTCGACATTTGAATCTAACTACAAAACCCTTGAATCTAATTGTAGTGAGTCGTTGGGTGAATCCCTCGGCATCTGAATCGATCTACAAAAACTTTGAATCTAAATGTAGTGAGTCGTTGGGTGAATCCCTCGACATCTGAATCGATCTACATTAAAGTCGTTGGGTGAATCCCTCGACAAATTTTATTACGGGTATATCTCGAGTATACTGCGTCGGTAGATGAAGTTTGGGCCCAAAGCGGAGGTATGAACGGTGACGGGTTAGGATTAAAATAAGTGTATCTACATGGACTTTAAGCAGTGAGAGTTGACGGAGGGTCAACTACGATAAATGGTGTTCAAGCGAGGAAAATGGCTCCTGAGAGCCCCTGTATCCTACCCTGTGCTGTTATACGCTTTCCTAATTGTTCAATTTGTTTAAATTATTACTCGCTGTTTGATTTAAGTGACTGCATGTTTTGGGGCACCACTGAGCTTTAGCTCACCCCACGTATTTGTTTTCCTTAACAGGTTCTGGAGACTGAAAGCGCTGAGACTTATTCATGTTTCTTTTCTTCTCGTATGGGATGTAACGAATATTATGGCTATTGTGTAGGCTTGTATTGTGTTTTAACTTGAATTCTGTACTTTTGCTTTTGGATTGCCGCTTGAAGCTGGAAAATGTGTAAACCCTATTTCGGAGGTTGGATAATAAATTTGTGTTTGTGAATTATGGATTGATGTAACTAGATACGAACGACCTTATTCCTTGGTTCTAGAGCGTGTGATGTCTAAGGGCCATAGATTGGAGATTTTTAAGTTCCTTGTTGTCTCTGAAGTTAATGTGGTAGATGTTGACTTATTTTGAAAGGAAGCGACATTGTAATAGTTAGGCTATTCTTCGATAGGATTTGGGTTAGTGTGCGTGCGTGAGTCCTGGCGAGAGCTGGGCAGACGGCCCGCCAACCCTTTGGTTCGCCTCAGGGGGAAGTGGGGTCGCCACAAGCACCCTCATCTTGCATGCCCACGTCCAGCTCCTCCTCCACACGACCCCCACCTGTCTCCCGCAATTCATCACTGCAAGAGACCTGGCCAGCTGCAATATCGTTAAGCTCCACCATGTTGCCGTCCCTTGGGGGACTGTTATTGTCCCTTGGAAGTATCTTCTTCTCAACATGCACCACATTCGGACGTAACTCAGGATGTTTAACATGACATTCAGATTAAGTATACCCCTAGCGATAACAGTGGGCGCAATATTTTGGCATAGACTCCGGTTGGAGCGGCTGCCAAAAACCGTGGTCTTCCCCCAGCAAAAGCCACACACGAGGCGGAAGTTCCTTCAGGAGGTCAACCTCCACACAAACCCGAGCCACACTCGGACGAGATAGCGCGGCCATCGCAGCATCAATGAACAGAGGTCTTCCCACACAGGACACAATCTGGAGCAAGCACTGCTTGTCAAACAGATGCACAGGCAACTTAGGGAGGCTAAACCACACAGGAGCTAACGAAAACTCCTTGTCGACATGAAAGGCAGGCGTCCACTTGAACACTCGCATAGCACTGCCGGCTACATACCATACAGCTCTGGTCCAAACCCGCAAGAAATCCTCCTCAATGTGGAGCCTGATCAACACATGTCTGCTGTCCAACAACCCAATGGAAAAGGAACCCTTCAAGTCAAGAGAAAGGAAGAACTTCCTGATGTCCTCTATGGGAGATCTGTTGCGAGCGAACTTACCGACAAGAGTAAAGTAGAAAGGCTGCGCAACTGTCTCAATGACATCGTGTGACAGCCCCACGTCTCCCTAGGGCGAACCCTAGGGTATCAGCGGCTGCCTGCCCAGCTCTCGCTAGGATTCAGTCGTTCAAAGAACTAATATCATCAATGAAACGGATGGAACATCTTCCAATACAGGGAATTAAAACCCTAATTAAAACATAATCACTATTTCAACGTTCCAGCTTAGTATATGTATCAACACATGTCAACTTACCACTCCACACTCAAAATTACATAGCATAAGTCATACTTAAAAATTTAAGCTTACAGGTCTGCTTAAACAAAAGTTACAACCTCAAAACGCAAGTACGAGCAAAATAAAGCTAGAAAGCTCTTGATCAAGTCCCTTCCTGATCTGTTAAGGAAAACAAAGGGAATGGGGTGAGCTAAAGCCCAATGAGGTTCCAAGTAAAAACAAGTAAACACATAGTCACATAAGGTCACAAAATAACCAAATAAGCATCGTACAGTAGAATAACAATTAATCACAGTTCAATTCAAGGATACAGGTGGCTTTCAAAAGCCAAAGATCCACTTGAGCTTGATCATAATTGCCTCCTGTTGACACTCCGTCAACACTTGTATGCACAGTATAAAAGGGTTCGTAGAATACCTCTTTCACCAGTCTCCGTCCACCAATCAACTCCCTACTGGACCCGCACTCCATAACAGTAGTTTGGTAATACTAGAGTATACCAATTTCCAGTGTACAGTAAACAATCCTCAAGGTTTATCGGCCTTCTCGACCAAACCCTTGCTGGCTCGATACGACCGACTCACCTATGAGGTTGGGTACCGAAACGGTAACAGTAGTTGATGGGATATCACCCAAACAACTCAATCACAGGCATTCATAGAGATATCACATCTCATAATAACTATATATATAACTTCAGTGAAAACAAGAGAGATCGAGTGCGGTAAAGTACACACTCGCCTCCATTTTATCAAAACAGTGTTTCGCCCCAATAGTTATCAATCAAGTATTTCAAAAATTTCACATAACAGGTAGCAGGTAGTGGAACACTCACCTGTCAAGGAAAAGTAGCAATCGACGTCAATCGTCTCAGTTACGATCACCTTCATTTCCCAAACCTAGGTCAACGAGTGAAATCATTAACAATTGGATTCGCTCCTTACTAAAGTATAGGTTCATTAAGAAACCGAGTGAGTAGTCTAGGCTACTTAATTCGGCATGCAATAAGGTCCATAACATGGTAAAAGTTCATGAGAAAATGAGTTTAGTGTGTACATGAAAACTCGGCAAAAGAAATGTTTCATTTAGGCTTGAAGGTTCCTTATTCGGATTAAACAGTCTTGCCCGGCAGTCTCGGGAAAATGGTTATAATTCACTGTAGAAAAGTCAGATTTAGGTTCCATCGGTTCCGTTAGAAACTAGGTTCATAAGGCTATATTTGTGTAGAAGAAACCATTTCCAAAATCCAAACATAAGTGGTTCAAAATTAAGCAACCAAATGAATTTTCTGGACAGTCTCGGATGAACAGCAACAACCGGGCAGCCAACTTTCAAGACTTGCCACGAATCGCTGGGGACGAAACAGAAAATGAACTTGGTACCATTTTAAAGCTCTAAGAGTCTACATTCAAATGCCACAAATGGCACTCAATTCCGATCATTGAGTAAAACGTTATGACCTTCACAAGATCACTGGTCAGAAAATTCCTGGACCTAGTCCAGTTTTGCCTCTTCGCTCATAACTCAAGATTTATCCAACCAAATTGGCTAATTTTTTGTAGACAACCTCCACACACATAACCCAACATATGTCCCTCACACTTGTAGCCAAATTAGGCACGAGATTATCAAAGCAAAACAGGGCAGCAAGCCCTTGAAATTTTCGGACAGCACCTCCCCAACTTTTCTAACTTTCAACCTTTCATGATTTGTACTCCAATCACATAACAAGTATTAGATCTACTAAAAAGGGGTTCAAAAACATGTTAATACCTCATACACACACATGAACAAGGGCTAGGAATTTCATCAAACACATGGCGTGCATACTAACAAGCTTTACCACTACTTAATTGATTCATGGGACTAACCCCAAATATCAACCATTGCAATTCATCATTAAGGCTTAAAGTGGATGATAACATCATAAAACCCTAATTTAAAGATTACTTACCTCACTTACAAGTTGCCCAAGTCACCAATCAATCCACCACAATGGAAACTTTAAGCTTGGAATAACCTCAAGGATTGAAGAAAGTTGTCTCACAACTCTAGATCTTTCTCCTTTGGATTTTTGTTCTTGATTTACTAGGGTTAAAAGCAAGTGTATGGAGCTCTCTCTCTCTCTTTTTTTTTGCTAAGGGGTTCAGCCATCTAAGGGAAGAAAAGAGCCATGTTTAGTTTTTATTTTGTCTTCTAATCCTTAGTCAAACAAACCCATGGCTAGGGTTTTGCCACATGGCTCCATTATTGTCCTAACCTTTCTTAATCTTTGATTAATGCCATTCTTACCTTTCCAAATGCACCAATAATTATTCAACACCTCTAATCTCTCACATAAAGTCTCTACCACTAATAAAAGAACACTTGGACAATTACAAGTGGTGAATTATTTACAGCCTAGCTCAAGGAAATATTTTACTTCAAGTAAAATGAATTGAAATGAAATGCACGGAAATTATTATAACACCTAGAAAATAATTTGTAAGGGCATATATTAAATAGTCTAAATCTTAGAATAGGGCATATAAATGAGGAAAATTACGGTTTAAAGAGGGGGTTCTCACACATCGCGTGCAAAGGAAACGGCTGGCTCACCTTTATGGGTTGACACCGCCGCTGCCACAGGAATGCGCTGCTAAGACGAAAACAACGTAGTGAAGGACTTAGCCCGAAAGGTGGGAGATACGGATGGTTGCCCACCTTCACCAAAATGTTGGGTAGCCACTGCTGCCATCGGCGGGCTTGCCGGAGTCAGCCTGGGCGGTGCGACGGCTAGGGTTTACTTGGTGCAGAAAATTTCCTGAAAAAGTCGCTAACAGGGCTTCCGTCCTTGATACGGATATGAAGATCACTTGATGGTTGCCTAATATATTTCTTATGTGAGGTTTTTTTTTCTTTTTTTTTTTTAGTATAAGCGGGAGGACTCGAATCCGAAACCGCTTGCTTACACTCCCTCCCCCCATACCACCCAACCCAACCCTCCCCCCGTGCATTATTTTTGAAAAATAATGAGATTTAATAAATGTGTATTAGTACAAAACAAACAAAAGGAAAGAAAAATTCTAAGGAATTAATGTAATTCAAAAAATCTACAAAAACAAAAAGAAAGGAGTTGGAGGTTCAATGGGAAAATTAGGCCAAAAAAATCTTCTCAAATATATAGAATAGAAAATGTTTTTGTTTTTGAAGTTTAATAATCTCTAATTTTGTCGTAAGCACATCTATTTGTTTCCATATTAACCTATTTTTTTAATCCCAACTTATTGAATTACTATAATCAGGTAATAAATGTATGTCTAATAGTTATTCAATTCGGGCCAAACGAACGGTTCAATAGGTTTACCCCTAGATTACTAATCTATCTATTGACTCTTCAAGTAAAGTAAAACTTTATAAATTAATAATTTTGGGACCATAAAAATTCCATTAATTTAAAGACATATTAATTAATTTAACAAATTTACTTAAAATTCAAAAAAGGCACTCATTTAATCAACTAAAGTTTTATCTTATTTTAGTAAAAATATGAGATATTCTATTAATAAATGAGGCTAAAAATCTAATAAATATGAATCAATTCATATCTACTTAATTTGCAAGTACGATTTGATTTCTATTAATGTCTTCAATGTACACACGCAACTAACATCATTTCTCTAAATATTATCAAGAGATCAAAAAGACTTAGGAATACTAAGTGATAGATGTTCACTTCTATTTTATTAAATAGATAGAATGAATTAGATTAACAATATTATTTATATAAATGATAAGGAAGTTTTCTTATAATAAACAAACATAAAATTTTCTGGCATACCTCATTATTAAACTTTGGCTTCCTATCTAAAAGATTTCCATAAATCTATAATAGTATTTTAGGAAAATATGATGTATAATTTTAGTAAATAATTTACGGTATGAATGGGACCAAAAGATTATGTAAGATCTTCAAAAAAAATTATTATCTTCTTATTTTATTAAAATTGTTAATTTAGCTTGACAGCCCAAATTGAGATTGAAAAATTTATTATTTAATAGAGATTATTAATTTATAAGTACTAATTTATAGAAATTTACTATACTTGATGTTTCAACGGGATGAAACATTTGAGAAGGAAAAATACATTTTCATTCTCAATGTTTGGGGCTGTGGGCTTATTTGGTCCCTAATGTTTCAACTAAATACATTTCATCCTCATAATTTCATTCATAATTGGAAAATTTTGGCATGAGGAAATCAGAAAAGTTAATATTCAAAAGTGAGGTCTAACTTTTGAGGAATTCATAAGAACGGTATTAGTATTAAGCATTGGTCATTAAATAATAAAGAGAAAAATGCAGTTTTGGTACCCAAACTTTGACATATGAGGAATTTTAGTTCCCAAACTTTGGACAAGAGCAAATTTGGTACCCAATCTTTCAACTTTTGAACACATTTAGCGCCCTTGATGGATGTTGCTCAAATTGCTATAAAAAAAAGTCACATAACAGTCACTTGTCTGGCAACTATTGTATAAAAAATGTCAAAAAAATGTAAAATTTAGTCCTTAAACTTATTACTTAGTGTTAGAAGGATATTTTACTTTTTTTAGGTTTTTTTTATACAATAGTTGCCAGACATGTAACTATCATGTGACTCTTTCCGGTAGCAATTTAGAAAAAAATCATCAAGGATACTAAATGTGCTAAAAAGTTGAAAACTTGGGCATCATATTTGCTTTTATCCAAAGTTTAGGGACTAAAACTGCTCATGAGTCAAAATTTGGATACCAAAACTACATTTTTCTCAATTATAAAAATACTAGGTCTCAACTTCAATTACTTAATTACCCACTCAAAAGGAAGGCAAGTGTGGAAGAGATTATGTCAGTTCTACCACCAAGGGCAAGCTCTCCCTCTTATGAAAGAGGATGATTTACAGTTCTTTGCTGTTATCGCTTATTATGATAAGTGTATTATAAACTTCAGTTTCTTTTTAATTGCCCTATAGCTCATCAATTCTAATGGGCTTTAGTCCAAATTTGAATTAGTCCAAACTTGAAAAGATTAGATCCTATAAAATGTATTTAATTGTGACAGCCCCACTTTCCCCTAAGGCGAACCAAAGAGGTTAGCGGACTGCCTGCCCAGCTCTCGCCAGGACTAACGGTGCAGTATAGAGCGATCTTTCACGTTCCGGAACTTATAACGCGCGCAAATAAGGCAAAAGGGCAAAATAACCCAAAATAAAAGAAAATGAAACCCGGAGTCGGCCATGAATAGTAACCGACTCGTCCGAACCCAACCAAACATCGAATTACATAAACCACATAACATTTAGCCTTTACAAACCAAAATGACATTTAAAAGTGATACAAAAGTCGCTACATATATGGTTTGCCAAAACAAAAGTGAAAACGGCCCTAATGATACATTTAGGGTCCCATTTTATATACAATACAAAAGAGTCATTCATCTAGTTCATTCGGCAACCATTTATCAAAATTCATTCCAAAAGAGTCATATTCCTGTAAGGAAAACAAAAGGAACGGGGTGAGCTAATTGCCCAGTGAGAATACAACTCAAGCAACCAAGTTCATGGATACCTCAAGCTTAACAGTCCAATTTACCAAAATAAATAAAGCCACACATTAATAATGAGGATAAAAGGATACGGGTGGCTCTCAAGAGCCCTTTTCCTCGTTTGAATTCTTGATCGGTCTCATTGACTCTCCGTCAATGTTTGAAAAGTAACCAACTGTAGACTCCTCTTCTCTCCCATTCCTTCCACCAAACATCCCCCTACCGGGCCCGCACTCCAAACACTTGTAACTGTGGTATTACTCGAGTATACCGGAATCAAGAGTCTCTCATACTACAAGATTCCTTATAACTTTACCCAAGGCTCATTAATTGTCACGACCAAACCCTTGTCGGCTCGATTCAATCAACTACCAATGGGGTTGAGCTCAATGATAACATTTGTAGTCGTTGGATACTTGTCCAATCGATATCAAGTCATGTATTTCATTTCATCTATCAGTTCATATAACTTTCCAATAACTTTCCAATAACTTTTCAATAACATGTGAAACAATAAGTGAGAGTGATAAAGTACACTCTCACATCAATCCATTAACATACAACATCTCAAGTTCAAATATCAAAGCCATATAATAGCACACAAGTGAGTAGTACACTCACCAATCAATTAAGTGCTATTTCATGCACTTCCGTCAGGAGAATGTCGTGAGCTATCGTCACGCCCTAGAACATGTAAACAAATACCATAAGACTCGATAACGAGTCATAAAGTCAAACCAATTATCGCCCAATAGGGTTTCATGCATGGAAATTCAAGGGTTAAATACTTAACCTTTACTCAAGTCGAGAATATAGTTTTCTAAATCTCGAGTAAAAATTCGGGCAGCATGCCCTTTGTGTTTACCAAATTTTCCAGCCATAAGGCTTCATTATTTTTTCTTCAATCACAACCCAACAACACACATATAAGCATTTCATGTCAAGAGCCGTTCCATAGCTCACAATATCATAAAACAAGAAACCATACCGAGCCATAAACAACACCAATTCACAACCCCAATAGGGTTTTATAAACATATACAAGCATGAAAGCAAACCAGAAATTAAGAAAGGCTTTAATGTTGGCCTTGATAAGAAAACCGGTTTTGACGTCATAATGCGGTAATGGCACAACTCTCACTACAATTATCGGTTAGGGGTGTAAGACCCACCGTTTCGAAGCTATGAAACAGGGATACAACAATGTAGAAGGTCACTCAATCCAGTTCCTGACCCAACTAGGTCAAAAATGCCAAACACTAAACCAGAATCACCAAAACAGGTTTGCAAAACACAGAAAACTGTAATCGGTATATCTCAGTCCATACAAGTCCAAATGCCGAAATTCCAAAGGAATAAGTTATTTAAGACATCCAGCTACATTTCATCAGAAGACACAAACTCCAAAATCCAAACCAATTCCAGTCAAAACAGGCAATTACTATCGCAGTTCGGACATTCTGTGCACCAAAAACAGCAACAGTAAAAACGGCATAACTCACTCTACACTTGTCCAATTGCCCTGAAATTTTGCAGGCACACTAAACTCATCAATACCTACAACTTTCATGTTTTGAGCAAAGTCCAATTCGGCCTCTAGCTATGACCTAAAATTTCGGACAGAATAGGGGTTCAAGAACCCTAACTTTTCACATTTCATTCCAAATCCAAAATTGATTGCATTTAACAACAATTCACACCTACTAGAGCCAAAGCCCCTTATTACCAACCATCATACTAGTCCAAAACATCAAAATCATATGAAACCAGAAAATTCATCATAAAATGGAAAACTTCACCAAATCAAGCCAAACCAAGAAATAAATCATATAATCCAACACTCAAGCCTCTTCTAAGCATAATATAACCATCATTAGGTGTAGTAGGGTGTTCAAGCATCACTTACCAAGAAATTAAGAGAGATAGAGAGGTTGGCCACCTTAGAGCTTCAAAACAATTTCACCAAGTCACTTACTAGCACCTAATGGAGTGATTTTATGGAGCAAATCTAAGTTTAATTGGTTGGAATGGAAGATTGAGATAGTTTGCAGCTTGTAAATTGAAGAAGTTTTTCTTCCTTGTCCAAGAGAGAGAATCGGCCAACAAGAGGTAAGAAAGAATGAATTTTTAGTCAATTTTTGAGATATTTAATCCATGATAAGAAAAGTCAAAAATGTCCAACAAGTGGACCAAACACATAGTGCCACTTGGCACTTCATTTAATGCCTTCCTATCACTTGGTTCCTCTCACATCAATGCCATGTCACCCTCTACTTATCTCTTAACACCCGATAAATTTCCACCAGTATCCGAAACTTAACCTTATTGGCCGAATTTTGCCGTACTTTTCGCACTAGTGGGTCCCACGTCCAAAATATATTCTTAATTTTCTAAAAACTCACCAATACTAGAAAAATCATCTAAAAACTATAATTACTCATAAAATCTACCAGAAAAATATTCCTAGGCCCGAAAATGCAGAAAACATGCAATTAAGGGGAAATAAACCCTAGGAAAATAATTAGGGTTTTACGGGTTCTCACATTAATTATATGGAATTAAAAAATATTAGGGATAATTTGAGAAACCTCCCCTAAGGTTTTGGACAATTTCATTCGGCTCCCCTAAGGTTTACATAATAACAAGGACCTTCCTTGGTGTGATAAAAAGATAACAATGCCCTTCATTAATTGTCAACTCATTAAAAAACTCTATGAAAAATTAAAACTCTCTCATCTCTTTTCAACCAATAACTCAATTTATAGTTTTTTCCATTTAACTCTTTATCCTCTTCCTTCCACATTTATTTTCCTTCCAAATTTATTTATTTATTCTTATCGATCAAATGTGTACTGCCCCCACTAACAAAACCGCCATACACACCAACCACTAGTGCTTACTTATCTTGGTGTCTATTCCTACACTACAACAAAAATGACCTTTAACGGCATTTAAAGGTGTTAGTATGGATAATCTAAACTGACACTTTACCTTTCTTCACACCTCGGACGAGTGTCATCCCTTCCAATGTGGGGATAGGTCCGTAGCATTCAAATGTGTCAGGAATATTATGCTGTTATAGCATCCCATCTGCCAGCCAAAATCCTTTTTTTTTTTTATAATCGAAAGTGTCAAGATAGCTGTAGTACCACATTAGGATATTGTTTTAGAAGCTGAGCTATGCTGACACTTTTAATTGCCAGAAGTTTTTTTTTTTATATAGAAGCAACTTGCAGGTAGTGCTCCCTGCTGTACATTCCTTCAATCAGAAACCCAAAGGACTTCTAAAATTATCCCAAAGAGCAGAATGCATATAGTAATTTAAAAGTAAAAGTCAATGCTCAAATATAATTTGTTGAACTAAAAGTGGGTAACAAGTACTAAAATCCCAAACAAGTACTAAAAGATTGCACCACAGTTTAGTGACAAGTCATGCTGTTGCCACAAAGAATCTTGCAACTATTTCTTGTTACTTGTCCGAGGCTCGATAAACTGATCTATGAGGTACTAGTAAAATACTGGAGGTCCCTGAAATGATGAACATGCATCTTTCGTTTACCGCACAAACTGCAACATCCAGCTGACAAGGAACTCCTCTCTATTGACTTGTATCTTTTATGATATTTTCAAGTACTTCATTTGGGATAGGAATGTACAAGCAATCCTGGCCTTCTGTATCCCTTTTGGTCTTGACCAAATCATGATCCTTAAATTCTGTCAAATGAGAATTCAGAGTAATCTGGCTACTAACCAGAAACGCTCTCGGCAGGTCGCGTACAGTTATTAACTGGCATCCCTAGAGAAAATATTCAGGATAAATAACTTTGATTTTTGTTGCAAAATGCTGTCGAAAAGAAAAACAAGTAAGCCAGTCACTTGCCTTCTTCATCTAGATTGGCCAGCTGATGTTCTGCTAGCACTTTAAAAACACTTTGAGCATTGGGCGTCAAACTCGGCAAGACAATTGAAGCTGTCTTGACATTCTGGGAGCTCCCACCTTGAGCAAGAATGAGAGGCAAAAACATTCCTTCGACCTTATATGGAGCAAAGGTAGGAACATGATGCCAATACCAGTTGAACTGCGTGTGAACCATCTTCTTATCCCACACTAGCAGACCAAAATTAGTACTCTTAGCATTTTCAATAGCAAATATAACATAGAAACATGCGAATCATTGATCACATAGGCCGAGTAGCACGTACTGATACAAATGGTCAACAAATGTAAGGTCCTTTTGCAGCTAGCGTAACCTACTGCTAACTTAAATTAGCAAAACAGATAAAATACTTACAAAGAAGTGCATTTACATGGTCGATGGAAGCAACCACACGGATATTGGAACAAGCAGCAATTCTTGCAATATATTGCTATGCGTCATGATCATGCAACCCAGGCCCATCAATATTGTGGACAGGAACACAGATAAAAGAATCACTGTCCTCCAGGTGATGTTGATCCAAAAATGCTATTAAATCATCCATTGATCGAGTGTAAATGGTTGTTGGTGCTTATGCAAACTCCTGGATGTAAACTTCTGTTCGGCTTTCAATTGATCGCCTAGAAGCTCAGGTAAGGTTATAACAACCTACCATGTGGAATAACAATGCTTGTATCACAAACAAAGACCATTCTACTTCTATCTGCAGAGAAGACATATATTATAGTAAAAGAGAAGAATTGGATCCTGCCTTTTACGGGTGAAAACCCACATATAAAGCATCAGCATGAAAATGATGGTAGAAGCACCAGCATGATCAGCCAGAACAGTGTTCGATACCAAGCATCCCTTAAGCTAAAGAATCATATGCTAGCAAAATTTAATCTTATTTCACACAAACATAACCATAGAAGTTGTCCAAGTTCAAAGTTATAAACTCGTACATCAGATCAAAGCAATTCTTCGAAATCAGGATTAAGGGATCATGCAAAATCTGGTAAGAACCTCACCAAAGGCAACCACGACAAGGAGACAAATTAAAGTTTCGGCATTCCATCTATATACTCTCTCACATGAAAAGATAACTTTTAACTGCTATCCAAACAGCATGATAAACTAGTGCTGATTGTATCACCAATTCAACATCACAGATGCATCAGAAGCTACAATCACCATGACTCAAGCCTCTCAAATATCCATGTAAGACTCATTATTAATACACCCCTATGCTGCCAAAGCCTACCGGTACTTCTTATAACACTCAACAAACTGAATCAGTTCCCAGTGATTACCAAGCACTAAAGGAAATTATACAAGTCTACATTCGGGTAGCGAATAAATCAAGCTATGACTTATAAAGCCTAATCATTCTACGGCTTTATCAGCAATGATGAACTTAAAACTCTGAAAATTAGTTGAAACTTCAACAAAAATCCTGCACTGAAATAGAATACAAAGCATATAGGGGTGGTGAAGTTGATGTACCTGCTTGAGATTTATGGACTGAAGATAACCATTAATTACAACAACAGAATACTCAGCCAATGCAGTCGAAGCAAAATCTTCAAGCAATGTTCTTTTTGACCCAAACCCATACATCAAAAGCCCAAATCCACACCTGTTAATTATCCAGCATAATCTAAAATTAGTACCCAACATTTCTACAATGACAGTCTAAATCAATACATTCACAAAAATAATTAAAAACACTACATATATATTTATATCCCTCCGCACCTTAACTCACAAACCCACTCTTGATACGAGCTCTTGTAACTTTTGCTTAATTCATCAATTTCTTTCTCATGTTTTTGCTCAATATTGGCCGGGGCTTCCCTTAGCTCCAGCATTATTCAGTAAGGAAAAGGCCCAAAAAGGTAACTCTTTTTGCAGGAAACCACCAACCAAAATTTACATATAGCAAAATGGCAGAGTATAACCTGTTCATCGACGACATCGACATCTGCGAGCTTGTGGCTGGATTTCTTACCGGAATTGCCTGATTCTTTTGCCAAGAAATAATTTCTGGAGAATCCGAACTTGTCCTCTTCGATGTCATGTTGTTCTAGTTTTGACGAACCTAAACCCATGAGAGAGAAGAAGTAGGGGCGACGGGATGGCAGAAGTAGGGAGTAGAGGAGAGGAAAGGAGAGGACAGTGACCGAGAAAGGCGGAGGCCAAAAATTGGTAGATCTCGTAAAAAAATTATATCAGATTCAGCCAAAAACATTATACCAGATTCAAGTAGACAATCGAGAGAAATCAATTTAGAGCAAAAAATTATCATGCAATTACATACCTTCAATGGGAAAGCAAGGGTTGTTTGATTGCGGAGAGATTCAATAGAAAAACTCTGAGGGGAAAGCAAAATTTTGGCCAAGAGTTTTGAGAGATAGTTTGCCGAGGGAGAGAGTTTGTGAGAGAGATAAGAAGAAGCAAAATTTCACTGGCAGGCAAAATGAAGTTTTGAGATTTCACTAAGTGTTTTGGCAAAGGAATCTTCCGCCAAAATCAAACGACATCATTTTGTGTTTTAATTTTTTTTTGTGTATCTCACATTTTCTCAAGTGTCATGATAGGGAGTCTAAAGGTACATTATTATTTTATATCAGATAAAATAAAAAAAATTAGAGTACATATTATTGAGTTGATAACAAGTGTCATAATAGAAGTGCTATAATGACACAAACTAACAACTGTCATTATAGACATGTCAGAAAAGACCATTTTTGTTATAGTGCTAATTCTCTCTTTTTCATTATTATTAAATAGTTTTTTGTGCCCACTTTGTTTCCAATTTTTGATAGGCATTAGCAAATTGAAATTGTTAAATGACGAGTAACGATTTCATTATCGAACTAGATAGAGATGAAGACAATTGTCGTGATAAAAAATAAAAAAAAATTAAGGATAGGAAGTGAAACAGGGACTAAATAAATATTATACTGTTGTGATTGTTATGAAAATAAAAGTGTTCCTAATATATATTATAACTGCATTTTGTTTCTATTTTTTATTTGCAATTATTAGTGATGTCAATCTTATAGAGAGAATTTGATTGGTTTTGAACTTTGTGCGGATGAAGTATATTAGATATGGATATTAGTAGTGATGGATTAGACTATTTTGTATTTGAAAAGTGGCAGCCATGGATTGAAATTTAGGGATATTGATAAATATTGCTTCGTATTAAGCAAAATTTGAAATTAATATGAGCTTGTAGGTAAACTTTTGAGTATCTGATGCGGCGTTAGGGCTCAGTCAGTTTATTTTCTATTGTATCTACCGCACGTTGCCTTGGAATCAATAAAAATAATATTTTAACAAAAAAAAAAGAATAATCTACACGAAAAATTTTTAGATAAAAAGGGACATTAGAACAAAGGTAAGTATTTACTTAGTAGTAATTTAGATGTTGATGATTAGGCAATGGTGATAACAAATACGGATGAATGAAATAAAGATAGTGAACCATTTTTTCCTTTTTTATTTTATTGTGAATTATAACCCAAGGGTATTATAGGATTTTTTAGAAAAGTCTAGTCTTTTGGACCTAGAATGTTACTTAAACAATGAAAATAGGGGATGTAGGTGTAATTTTTAGAACTTGAAAGGAATCTTCTGCAATTGTTAAAAATCTCAGGGGAGGTATGTGAAATTATCCCAAAATATTATATTATGAAAATAGATACATAACAACTCATCTCAAAATTAGAATTTTACATAACATATATATCTCTTTTTTTGGATTAACATTTGATTATTGTTAACAAATACAAAACTTTCAATACATCTCATTACTTTTGTACACTTAAGTTTAAGGGTTAAATACCAAAAACCCCCCTGTGGTTTGACTAATGTTCACTTTACTTCCCTATGGTTTGGAAACCTACAATTTGACTCCTCGTCGTTTCAACTAAAGTAAAAGTCTGACGGAAAACATCTAAACTAACGTCTGAAAGGAAAATGTCAAAATTACCCCTCTATAAGTCAAACCCTTGGAAGAATGTTTCATGCATTTGAGAATGGGTAAAATACCAAAAACCCCCATGTAGTTTGCCAAATTTACACTTTACTTCCCTATGGTTTGAAAACTTACAATTTAACTCCCTGTCGTTTCACCTAAAGTGAAAGTCTGAAAGAAATACCATTATTGTAGATATTTTTTGTTAGACTTTTACTTTAGTTGAAACGACAGGGAGTTAAATTGTAGGTTTCCAAATCTTAGGGAGGTAAAGTGAACATTAGTCAAACCACAGGTGGGCTTTTGGTATTTAACCCTAAGTTTAATTAACACGGAATTGCTTTCAACGGTACTTTGATGGGCTGGGACACAGTTAGATGCCAACCCATAGTAATTCGAATTGTCCACCAATATTAGGAAAACTTTACCGTGCGTGTTCTTGGTGCATAACTTTACTAAGTTAAATGAACTGAGCTAAGTTATTACCCTCATTTGTGGATCAACGTACAGTACAAATTAACCAAGATCATATAGTCCAAATAAGCCTAACAGATGAGACAGTTCAGTGCATTTTAATCAATATTAGGTCCTTCAGAAAAAAAACCAATATTAGGAAAACTGTACTGTGCGCATCTATAATGTATAATTTTACCAAGTCAAACGAACTGTACTCAGTTATTACCCTCATTTATGGATCAACGCACAATACAAATTAACCAAGATAATATAATCCAAATAAGCCTAATAGATAATACAATTCAATGCATTTTGAACATTTTTTTATTGTATTCAAGCAGGGGATCCATTGAACCTGGTGAGCTGTGAAATTGAAAGCTTTTTTTTTTTTTTTTTTTAAGAAACAGCAACAATATTTCAAGAGAAGAAATGGTCAAAATTATGGTTTATGTAGATCAATTTTCATATGGAAAAATTGTATCAATTGTTTCTCACATATTACTGATGTAAAAATTCAGTCCCTCAAAATAAAAACAAATAGTTTTAATTCCCAACATGTATAATGTGCTTTTTTTTAATCCTCTGACACCTTTTTAGGCCAATTATGGCCAAAATGAGCCACAGATCTATCACATGCTCCGTATTTAAAAGGTAACTTGGTAAATCACTTATTGCATTGACCTAAATGTGAAAAACCAATCTATTTAGTTAAAGCACTTAAAATTGTGGGCTTATATACCTATGACTACTTTTTTACACATTAACATAACGCCTAACCGAGTCAAATAATAAATGTTGGACTAATACATATAATATTGCCAATTTAGATTTTAATACCTAAACATCATTTTATAAATTCCAAATCTTTTAGCTTTCTCTCTTTCTGCTAACCTTTTTTTTATAGAAAAACTGGAAAATTTTATTAAGGTGAAGACAGATCCGCAATAATTGCAGAAGAAAGAAAGATGGTGGAGAAAATCTCCAACTACAAATATCTGAAATAGAACTAGCATTCCTAACTAATAAATGAGCAGCCACATTTAGATTCCTAGGAACCCAATTAGCCTCCCAAGTGACAAAATTTTGTAAACTAACAAAGATATCATCTAACAGCACTTTGTAGGCTGAATTATCAGATTCCATATGTTTAAGCATGTTGATGATTTTCAAAGAGTTACCCTCGAAAATAATCTTAGGAACCTTTAACTGAAGTAATGAGGAAATTGCAGAAGTTGCAACATAGGCTTCAATTACTTTAGGTGAAAAGATACCTAAGATTTTGTGAGAAATACCTGCAACAAAATTGCCCCATTCAACCCTCACAACAACTCCAACTCTAGAGTAGCCGTCTTCATAGAATATTGCACCATCGAAGTTGGCCTTTAGAAAACTTGCAAGGGGCTTTTTCCAATGAAGTAAAGTAGTGGAAGAGCATAGTGGAATGTTTGGAGATGTGTTTGCTTCATGATATTTTTGTAAGAAATTAATAGAGAGAGAGAGAGAGAGAGAGACCAAACTGAGAGGATCATGATAGGAACCATCAAATAAGGCACCATTTCAGTTAAGCCATAGATTCCAAAGAATTATGGCTATCAATTCCATGTCCCGTTTTTTCAAAAGATGAAGAAGGCCAGGCAACCAAGACGAAACTTGATCGGCAGAGTCTAATACTATCTTTAGTGTAAGAAAGCTGAGGGCCTAGGCTTGAATTGCTATTGGACAGCACAAGAAAAGATGATTAACATCAAGATAGACTCCATGACTATTCAACTTGGAAATTGTAGGTAGAATACCTTTGCAAATTCGCCACAAGAATATTTTAACTTTATTTGGTATTTGAGTTTTCACAAGTGGGGCCAAATATCATCCATAGAGCCATTACTCCGTGAAGCTACATCTTGCCAATTTTTAGAGTCTATTTTGTAACGACCCCACCTCCTCCTAGGGCCTACCCTAGAAGTTAGCTGATCGCCTGCTTGGCTCTCGCCAGGATTCATTAATTTCACATTAACTTCAGAGATAACATTTTGATAAACCAAAACCAAATGCTCAAATCTTTTACAATACCAAATTCAATACAAAAGCTTCAACCATAATATGATACTAAAGGATTTACAATCACAAAAGTCTTCACGTTAACTCCCTAAGATCCCTCGTTCGTTCCCCTACCACCAACTCCTGTAAGGAAAACAAAGTTGAGGGGATGAGCTTACGCCCAGTGAAGTTTCCATGCAAGCAACGATCAATAAACACTTACTAGATAAGCCAATAACAAAATTAAGCAACTAAGGAACACTTCACTGCATAAATTAGAGAACACTTCATTGAACAATCATTTTGAAAAGGATACGGTGCTCGCATTAGAGCCACTTCCTTCTAGGAGTCATTTCAATATCATTGCACACTCGTTTCAATGTCATTGTACATTCATTTCAGTGTCATGAGACACTCATTTCAATATCATTGCACACTCCGCCAATTCACCTCCTTATGTCCTCCAAAACAATAAACAATCCCCTACATTCAATGATCAGTTCAATAATTTTCCAACTTCAAGGTAATACTCGAGTATACCGAAACATTTACCCAAAGTTTCTGTCCTATCCGACCAAGCCCTTTGCTGGCTCGAACAGTCCGTTGAACAGAGGGTTTTGGGGCCTAGTTCAGCCGATGCGGTGAAGTACACATACGGCTTACATTCATGCACACTTACAGTAACATTTGGTCAATTATCAACCTTCAAACTCAACTAAACCGAGTGCAATAAAGTATACCACTGACTTAGAAGGCGAGGGACAATTGAGATACACTTTACAATAAATCACTAGCAATATTCCATAATAAGCACATTTATCACATAATTTCACTTAAGTAAACATAAACAGTTAAACACACAAATTCGGAAACACTCACCAAATTCCAAACAAATTACTCTCAAGCATCGGGTTTGCTTTCTGGCTCACAGCTACCCCCCTGAGATAAATTTATAACTCTAAAATGTAGATACAATTCGTCGATAACCATTTGTCATTTGTTACCTTATAATTTAAACTTATTAAAGTCAAGTTTTGGCTTTAAAATACAAGATATAATATATCCAACCTTTTCTTAAATTTTATCTCGAAACTTATCAACTTTATCATTTTAAACAAAGAAATATACATATTCTAAGTTTATAGTCTTATAAGACGTTTAGCCTAAGATTAAACCATTTTCTATCCAATATTCTAAGATTAAGGCAAATAGACTTTTCATTCCTTCCTTTTTAAGTTAAATCAAAGGCTAGTTTACCTGTAGTTTAAATCTCATTAAATTTATTAGTTTTCTAGATTTGAGTTCCTTAAAATACTCATAAAAATAGTTCCAAGTTGCTATAAGATACTCCACAAAACTTCACAACCAATTAACCTAAATTTTCCAAAATTTCATGAGAGTTTCATTTCTTCCCTCATTCGGTCAGCAAGGACAGGACTTCAGCTCAAATGTTTCTCAATCTTTAACAACCTTCACCTTTTAATTGCTTAAATTTTAATTACTTAGTATACATTCCATCCAAGGTGAAAAGCTCATAATTTCAGTCTATTGATCGACCATCATTATACACAAAATCTGTCATTTATTATCACAACAATTAACTAAGTTTTCTAGCAATATATCAGTCCAATATTTAGTGTGTTTCCTTAAATCTTTCCTTTCTATCTTATGTCCCAATTAGACAGGTTAATTACATTTATTAGGCTACAAAGTCGCTTTGTACAGAACCTCCCTCAGTCATGATGTACTTCAGCATACGAATTCACAGCTTCCTCTCCATTTGCTTTAGTGTAACCTTACTTATGATGCTAAACATAGCTTCTAAACCACAGGGTAACCTCAGTTATCACCTGTGGAAGTTCACCGAATCTGTCATCCTTACTTGCATTAGCTGTTAGTTTTCTAACAATGTAGCAGCTTAAATTTGTAGCCTTTACTCCCTAATTTCTTCAATTTAACTCAACTTATGGTGCTAAACACGTTTGCTAATCACCGAGCAGTTTTAGCTGTCATCTGTGCAAGTTTGTGGTGTTAGAAATTGGAGGAAATGTTGTTCCAGAATTTATTTCCCCCCCTCTCAACCTCACAGCAGGTTGCATCAGCTCCCTTTTACCAAGTTTAGCTAGACTTCCTGAGGTTTTCTGACTTCCTAAGGCTCCTATCTGTTCGGTCAAAGGTTTAACAAATTTTCCATGTATTCATTAATAAGAGTTCCAGAATCAGCAACAACAATTGCACAGCCTGCTTCATTCCCTCGGCCAACCAACCTGCAATCACCTGCACTCATTCCTCCTTTAACGTTCAGTTTAGTTTCTACTTGTTTCTGTCTTTCTTGTTGAAGTTTATGGACTTTATGATATGTTACAGCTTACTACACAGGTTTAAGAGCTAAGGGTTGCAGGGGATATCTAGAACTTCCTACCTGTTCTGCTCAGTCGAAGCCAACAGGTTTCAACAGGTAGTGAGTTTGTAGCAATTTTTTCTCCTTTCATTCCTCCTCAGTTTCATATTCTAATCAAATGTACAGAGTATATTGATTCCACCACAAATTATCCTAGCAAAACATGGCAGATTATGGCCGGAATTTAAAAGGAAACTGGATGAAATCTCAGGGCTACGCAAGGCTGCAAAACCTGATGCATAGCAGCCTGCATCAGATTTCCTTCATGCTCAAAGTTCCAATTTTCACAAGTTCCTATAGCTAAATTTCACCTTATACCAGAAACAAACATGTTCATGTATTTTCTACTCTACTCTTCCATCTTTCCATTGATAACAGCCTGCAATCTCAGTCAATTATCTCTCGGTTCCAACAGGTTCATTTAAATAATCAGTTGATTCTCAAACCAGAATTTCCTCAGTCGAAGCTCACTTTTCTCTGCTAAAACTCAACTTACAGCTTGTATATTCATTCTATTGACCGCATAAGCAAGATATTATTGCAGGTTCTTAGCATTATTATCTCAGAAATATTAAGAACGGTTGCAAGTTCCAGTTTAAGCTCAGTTTCTGCAATTTCACAGTTTCTGCACAACACTTTCTTGAACCAGAAGCTAAATTTCTAACTAAACTCAACTTATAGCTCATGTTTAACCAATTATTCTATCTAAACAGTGAGTTGTTATGGAGAGTGTTACCTTTTTCCCCTTAAGTTTCGTTGGTGCAGGTTGCTTAAGTCTCTGTCTCGGTTCCTCAGTCCTAATTCCAGCTTCTCCTGTCTTCCTTACTGTATCTTCCTTATCTTTGGTTGTTTGGTGATAAAACTAGCTATGCTCTTGCTCTCACTTCCTCACTCTCTCTATTTTTCTCTCAATGTTAGCTTGATAAGAAGAGGAACTGCAGTTTCGTTTTGCTCTCAGCCACCGCCCAGGTATTCTTAACAAATGTTGGTAGTAAATTTCTCCCTGACAGCTGTCTTAATAGGTGTTATTCACTGCCCCACACTAACAGCCAATTTCTAGCCTTCCACCGCTTAGACTAGCAGATGGTTGTCTGGCTCCCATTCGGTTCCAATCTCTCCAAGTATTTCCCTTTCTCGGTTCTTGTTTTGTGAAATTCTGATAGCTTCTTCCTTGGCTGCATGGTAGTTAGTCTGAAATTCAAGATTGGTTTGGTCTTTTAGTTTTAGCTTATTTGCTCACTAAGGGCTGAAATTTTATAATTTCATGCATGGACTCCTAACTTCATTTGTTCCAATTTATATATTCCTATAAAATTTTTCCACCATTCTAGGATATTTCTAAATCCTCAATTTTATAAAATTTCAATTTAAACATTTAATTTGACCAATTATTTGTTATATATAATATTTCTAATAACAGATTAAATGTAATGAAATAAATTCGAAGTGTACACATAAATTTCCCGAGTTCTCACATGTTTTGATAAGATGGCAGGCACTTTTGACTATGAAGGAGCCATTTTTGAATAGTGCCAGATGAGCTTATCTTGATTTCGACTGTCACCCAAAGGAATATTCATAATCAGCTCGACCTCATCCTGCCAGAAAAGCTCTTGAAGCAGCTCATATTTCCATTTCCTACTATTTTCATCAATTAAACAATCTACAGTGGAGTTATTCGGTAGAGCATCAAAATGAGATATAATTTTGAAAGTAGAAGGATGTGGAATCCACCTATCTTTCCAATTTTTGATATGATTCCTATTTCCAACTCGCTATCTGCTACCAGAGACTAGATATTTTCGAACTTCGCACAATCCCCTCCAAGTAAAAGAAGGCCTAGAAGTAGGCTGGACATGAAAAAAGTCTGAATTAGGAAAGTATTTAGCTTTAAAAACCTGATGTAGAAGAGTAGATGGTTGAGTTACAATGCACCATGCCTATTTAGCCATTAAAACCAAATTAAAAACCTTAAGTTGTCTGAAGCCCATGCCACTTTTGTTTTTGGATGAACACATTCTATCCCAACTTATCCAATGAATTGGTTTCTGCTTTGTACCATCACTCCACCAAAAGTTACTCATTATAGATTGGATATCTGAAAGCAAGGAATCCGAATACTTGAAACAAGACATTGAGTATGTTGGAATGGCCTAGACAACAGCCTTGATCATGATTTCCTTACCTACCTTTGAGAGTTGTTGTTCATTCCATCCTTGTATCTTTTGCCAAATTCTCTCTTTTACTGACAAAAAACTTCGGACTTAGAGCGGTCAACAATGGTAGGAAGGCCAAGATATCTGTCATGAGCGGGAACTTCCTTAATGCTAAGAAGTTGTGTGATGCTTTAACGAATTGTGGAATCCGTGTTTTTGCTAAAGACCACTACTGATTTATCAAAATTAACCTTCTGACCTAAAGCCGCTTTATAAAGATCAAGGATTGTCTTTTTGTGCCTCGCCTCCTGAAGTGACGCTTTTCCAAACAATAAAGTGTCATCTGCAAATAATAAGTGAGATAGTTTCGGTCCATGTGAACCTATACAAAAACCTGAGATGCTTCCACAACGTTTAGCTTCCTCTAATAAACAAGAAAAGCCTTTGGTACAAATCAAGAACAAGTAGGGTGATAATGGATCCCCCTGTCTGATACCTCAATGGGGTTGTAGGTTCCCAATTTGAGATCCATTCAGTAAGTAAGTCTAAGACATAGTAGAAATGCAGCGTAAAACAATATCCACAATATTGGAATGAAAACCTAAAGCTAACATAATGTGTCTAAGAAAAATTCACTCAACCTTATCAAAAGCTTTGTTCATGTCCAACTTAACGGACATAGATCCCTCCTGCCCAGAAGACTTCAACTTAAGGGAATGGTTAATTTCATAAGCAATTAAGATATTATCAGTGATAAGATGCCTAGGGATGAAAACAGATTGGCATGGTGAGATGACTTTAGAATGACAACTCCTAATTCTATTATCTAAGACCTTAGAGGCTAACTTATAAATATGTTGCAAAGACTAATGGGATGAAACTGAGTGATATTAGATGGAGTTTAACAGTGAGGAATAAGAACAACATAAGTATGATTGAGACTTGTAGGTAAAGCATCCTCGTTCAGGAAATTAAGAACACAACGAGTGACATCCGAACCAACAATATGCAAATATTTTTTTATAGAAAATTGGTGACATGCCATCGGATCCAGGAGATTTAAATGGATACATTTGATTTAAAGCTTTTGTTTACCTCAATGGAATTGTAATTACGCAGAAGATAATCATTCATTTCATTGGAAACACATCTCCGTACTCGCTAGATGACTGCATCAATTGCCTCCAAAGTAGGCTTTGAACTAGAAAAAATTGTGCCAAAATAGTCCATGATAATAGCTTCCAGTTCCTCTTTTGACTGGCACCAAGAACCATTTTTATCAAAAAGGCCAACAATCTGATTATGTTTCCATCTTTTTGAAGCCAGAGCATGAAAGTAAGTTGTATTTCGATCACCCTTTCTGTACCACTGTGCTTTACTTCTTTGTTTCCACATGATGTCTTGCTCGTCAAGAAGGTCCTCTAGCTAAGTAGTTAAGGAACCAATCTCAGCCTTTATAGAGTTTGTCAAAATACCTTGTTGGAATCGAGAAATCCTTTGCTGAAGTTCTTCAGCAGCCTTAGTGTGATTACCAAAGGACTGTTTGCTCCATTGGAGAAGACCCAACTTACAACTATTTGTTTTCATAACCAAGTTTTCACAAGCATTGTTTGTTGAGCTGTAATCCCAAGATTCTCGAATTATGCATTCACTGTCTTCTGATTTAATCCACATTGCTTCAAATATAAAACGTTTGTCTCACCTGGTTTTTTTGCAAGACTTTTATAACCCATGTGAACAAGATAATCTTAAAACAATAGGAATATGATCTGAAAAAAGAGCATGTGAGTGATAGATCCTGGCTCTAGGAAATAAATCAAGAAAATCATGAGATACACATGCACGGTCTAGACGAGATCTAGTCGTATTAGGAGCAGAGCGATTCCGACACCAAGTAAAAAAGATGACCTTCATGGCCTAAATCAAACAAATTATGGTCTGATAGTGCCTTTCTAAAGTTCATAATTTGCTAGTTTGGTCTGAAAGCAGCACCCTAAAATTCCCGTTGAGTAAGTACCTCATTGAAGTCACCTATGCAAACCCATTGTAGACATGATAATGTACTGAGTTTGTGCAAAATATCTCAAGTATATTTTCTTTTAGACACTTTTAGATAGCCATAGAAGCCAGTTAAATGCCAAGGGGAATCAGCCATATGCACCTTAACATTAATAAAACTTTCAGAGAATCGCATGAGTTCAACATCCAAATCCTTTCTCCAGAGAAGAGCTAACCCACTTGAGTTTCCTTGTGAGTCTACTCCTAAACCAAACCACCCATTACCATTTTTCCGCTTGTTGACAACTTTATTCAAACACTTTGTTTCTACCAAAAAGTAATTGAAACTTTTTCTCTCTGGATGATGTTTCAGAGTTCCCAAACTATTCGAGGGTTATCTAACCCCCGATAGTTCCAACTCAAGCAATTCATGGTTCTCGGCGGGACTACGAGGTAGCCTGCATCTCTATAGAATCTGATAGAGAAGGTGTTGATGATTTAGAATGTTTCAATTTCTTTGGAATAGAACTATTAATTATGCCACCCCTAAAGAGGAAATATCCATGTTCTCTTTTCGTCTTGTGACCTACTATAGCATTAACATGATGAAGGCCCAATTTTGAAGATGTTGATTTTCTGCAAGAAATGTTGCTTCCTTTCCATTATATGGTAGAAGCAATGGATCGCATGTCCTGAATGCCTGAAAATTTCTTTTGTTGTGTTACGGTAGCATCAACTAGAAACACATCCTCCATGGTTGACTCTAAAGATGTCAAAACATATAGTTGTTTGGATGATGTGCTGGGATTAGTGATTGTATGTCTGGGTTTTGGCTCAATAGTACAGGGGTGAAAAGAAGAGACAAGGTTGGGGTTCAAATTTTCCGATGAACAATGGATGGGCATTTGATTAGAGTGGTGAATAGGCTTTTGTGGTTTGGGAAACATGATGGTAGGCTGGGTTATAGAAGTTTGTTTTGTTTGAGATGCAGTGGGTTTGATTAAAGGAATTTTGGAGTTGGTGGTGGTGTTGGGCTGAATTAGTTTTCAAGATATTGAGATTTTGGGGTGCTCAATGGGTTTCAAGCCAAGGGTATTTGCTTTGGAGTTTATTACTGTGCTTGAGGGCCTATCTTGAACGATTGTCTGGTGAGAGATATTGGTTAAGGGAAAAGAAGTGGAAATTGCCTGTGCTGTCTTTGAATTATCAGAAACCAATTCCATTGAAAGGATTGATTTACCTTTATCGAGAGAGAGAAGAGCTCTTGTTTTTTGCCAACGAGTTGCAGTTTTGGACTTTTGGTTCATGGGTAAGATCAAGATTGCCAACCAAATTTGGAGATTCTGAAGCCTGGATATTCGTATGTTCAAAATTAACTGTTGGACCTCTTTTCGCCGACGGTGCTGCCGTCTGAGATGGAAGTTGCTGACCAGAAAAATTTTGTCTTTCTGCTAACCAAAGTTATACAAAACTCTCTAGACCTAAATAAAAAATTTTGCAGCATACCAAAACTTCAAATTCAAGCAATAAATTCATATTAAGCTACTTGAAATTACAGAAGCAGATATATAGATCTATTTTGATGGCAGCGGAGCTTGGCTGATTTCACTTCTTCCTTCCAAGGAATTTTGAATAGCTTTGTGGGTGGTCGTGGTGATTGTGGTGGCAGTGGCATACAGGAGATGTGAAAGTGGAATTGGTGGAAGGGTTTTAGAAGATGATTTCAATTGAAAATTAGGTCATTGAAAGGTAAAGCCCTCAATTAGATGTTCCTCTAATTTCTTGCAAATTAAAAACCTCAGCCTTCCTTTATATTCTTGTTCCTGTTTATGGGATTTGAAACCATCCTCTGCTCCAACCTCCCTATCTCTCTCTTCAACTCTATCATCTTCTACATCCTGAACCCACATGCTATTCTCTGTCAACAGCAAGGGAGAATAAAAAATCATGGTTTTGCTTGGAGGATCTGATGTGTTTTCACTTTTTTTGAGTTTATCATGAAAAAGAAAAGTAAAGAAAATAACTAAACTAGGAAATCGGAGTTTTATAAACCCTTTGGCATTCAAATTCAAATTAATGGCATGGCTAGCTGTTGACCATGATGTTTTCTGTCAGTCCTTTACATTGGATCAAAACAATAGTAATTTGCTAAATTTATCCTTTAAAAATATAGCATGTGATGGGCATGTGACTCATTCTGGCCAAAATTGGTCTGAAAAAGTGTCGAAGGACAAAAAAAAAAGCACATTTTATATGTTAGGAACTTAAATTGCTCATTTTTATTTTGTGAGACTAAATTTTCACATGAATAATATGTGAAAAAGGATGAGTGCAATTTTGCCTTTTCATAATCCATGTATGCTTCAATGACCAAAAAGGATAAAAATGTATAAAAAGAAGTATTTTCAAAATGACTACTACTAAAGTTCTAATACGAAGTTTTCATCATAAAACTGATGAGAAGTGTCCTATATAGAACTTCTAGTTCCAAGTGAATATGAAATCATTGCCATGATCATCATTTTTTATTATTATCAATAGATAGTTGAAAATCAAGTACCAGTCTTCAATTTTGATCCTGAAATTTTTTTTATTATCAATTATATTTTTTTGATAAATTTTTGCTATGCTCTGGTACATTTTGGTTGATGATGATAGTTGCTACTATAAGTCTTTAGTATTAGAAGATAAGGATAGGGATGATAAAAGGATGCAGTAAAGTGGGGAAAAATAAACTTAATTTGCACTATTTTTTTCCACCACTAAACGTTAGTTTTGATATTGAAAAAGTTTTTATGAAATTCTAATGAATAGTATAAATTTTATAGGCATTTTGGTGTAAAAAATATGGATTTAAACTAGAGGAGTGTAGATTTAACCCCGCCCATATAACCTATTAGTAGCAGGCATATAGAACAAGATTGCCAAAAAGCGGGAGTCATTAATTTTTGATATTTCACTTGTAGTGGCCATGTATTGGGTGCATGGCTCTATGAGAAAAAACACGAACAGGTAGCAACGTGGCCAGACAAGTTCAATGAATTTACGAAAGGGAAACCCCAAAAAGAAAGATAAACCTGCAGATTACAAGGAAAAGGCACATGCAATAGCTGTTTGACTTCAAAATTATATAAGGCACGAGTAAAAAATCTTTCATTGATAAATTCATTAAGGATAAATCTTTCTCTCCTCTAAAAGTCTAGGATTTTTTTTGTTTACGTTCCCGGGCTCAAATTCATGTCACATGCACAAAATCAAAGACTTCAAATTGAGTATTCACTATATGACATGCATGTAAACCCATTTACGGTGGGGTTAGCAATGCTGCTGCTTAACGGAAAATATGACTACATGACCGACTATCACACATGCAATTATGCACCTCGAGCGCGCCAAACGGAGCTTTACTTGCTAGTGGTCATTATTGTCGAAATGGCAGAGTCTATATAAAAAGCGAATCCAAGGGAAAATGCTTAATTCACTTGGCAAGTCCAGTTTGATTACATCAACAATGTCTAAGCCGAGGTGAGAAATCATTCTATAGTTTATACAGATTATCCCACTTAATCATAATTTGATCTTATTCATTCCCTAGGTGTTTAGCAAGCCTGAGTAAAGAATATTTTGATTCATCTTCAATTTATAACACTCCCTTTCTTCGGTAATGATTATAAATCTCTTCTTATTTCAGTAAATCTAGTGCCTTTTTGTCCTTTTAGTTGATTCATTTACCTTTTGAAGAACATTTTAGTGTAGTACCAATAGATGCAAAGATTTTTAACATGATCCATTTAATCATAATTTGGATATTATTCATGCCCTAGATGTTCAGCCAATGCTAATAAAGAATATATTGATTCATCTTCAATTGCTAACACTCCCTTTCTTCGCAAATGATCATAATCTCTTCTTATTTCAGTCACTCCATTGCTTTTTTTTTTTTTAATATAAAAAGAACCAAAAATTTTGATTGATACACCCTTTCAAGAACAAGATAGTGCATGATCCGGTCTACATAGGTGACATACATGTAACAAAAAGTGGATTTGAACTTTGAGTAGATGTATCACCAATTAGATTTGCTCCTGTAAAAGAATATCGAACTGGCAATCTACAATAATCAATCCATTTTTGTACATAGGTTGGAAGGCAAAGTGGCACTTATTACAGGTGCTGCCAGTGGAATAGGCAAGGAGACAGTAAGGCTATTTGCTGAGAATGGAGCCTACATTGTGGCTGCTGATGTACAAGATGAACTAGGGCAGAAAGTAGCTGCAACCATGGGTTCAGAAAAGGTTAGTTATCATCACTGCGACGTGAGGGATGAAATGCAGGTTGAAGCAACGGTTAATTACACCTTGGACAAGTATGGAAGCCTGGATATTCTGTTCAGCAATGCAGGAACTATAGGACCCTTAACTAGCATCCTTGATCTGGACCTCCAAGGCTTGGATAACGCCATGGCTACAAATGTTCGTGGAGTTGCTGCCACTATTAAGCATGCCGCCCGGGCCATGGTGGCCCGAAAGGTGAGAGACAATTGATCCACCCAATATCTACCATAATCGTATTTTCAAAAGAAAAAAAGAATTTTATATATATATATATATATAGATATATTTTGCTCCTTCTGTCCTGTTATATTTGCAATGGTGTTCGTGATTTGAACGGTCAAAGAGACAAAAAGTGAAAAAAAGAAAAAGAAATTTTTTTGCTTATATTACCTGTATGTTTCAAAAAGATTTTTGAGTAAAAAAACCAATGAATTTTCGTAATACGATTCACCATGATAAATAAAACGTGAATCAAAGAAGTATTTATATGTTATAGATTTTAAATAAGTACATAGATAGAGCATAACACTTTTAAGGTAAATATTGCGGCAAAAAGTATTTAGGTAGATCTTTTTTTTTTTGGGAAACGTTAGGAGTTTTAGGTAGATCTAATCTTATATAAATTCTTAGTTAAATACTTATATTTAATTTTTGTGCAGAAGAATAGTCCTACATGTACGAAATTTTACAAATATACACTTTCTAACTCTCGCGTTTTGCATCCATCACCAGGTAAGAGGATCCATTATATGCACAGCCAGTGTGGCAGCATGCCTGGGAGGAGCTGGTCCGCATGCTTATACTACTTCAAAACATGCTCTGGTTGGTCTGGTAAGGACGGCCTGCCATGAGCTGGGAGCTTATGGTATTAGAGTCAATGCAATAGCCCCATTTGGCGTTGCCACTCCACTTTGTTGCAAGGCTTATAATCTTGAGCCAAGTCAAGTTGAAGAAAATTGTTTAAACGCGGCTAATTTGAAGGGCATTGTTTTGAAGGCAAAGCATATCGCTGAGGCCGCATTGTTTCTTGCCTCTGATGAATCTGCCTACATTAGCGGCCATAATTTGGTCATCGATGGAGGGTTTACGGTGGTTAGCAATGCTGCTCCTTGACGGATTAATCTTTCCTCCAATAATTGTCTAAAAAATTTACCATGTAAATGGTTTACATGCATGTCTATAATGGACACTCAATCTGAAATCGTTTATTTTGTGCATGTGACATAAATCTGAACCCATAAATGTAACAAAAAAAAATCTATACTTTTAGCGGAGAAAAAGATTGACCACTCATGAATTTATAAATAAAATATTTGTACTCATGCCCTATTAATTTCAAAATATTTTTTGTATCATCTTGACGGAATATAATTTTGAAGTCAAACTGCTATTGCATGTGCCTTTTCCTTGTAATCTGCAGGTTTATCTTTCTTTTTGGGGTTTCCCCATCCTAAATTCATTGACCTTGTCTGGCCACGTCGCTACCTGTTTGTCTTTCTTCACATAAAGCCATGCACCCGATACATGGCCACTACAAGTGAAGCATAAAAAATTAATGACTCCGGTTGTTCTGCAATTTTGCTCTTTATGGCCGTTACTAATAGGTTTTAATATTGTAAATAATTAATACATATCACTATGTGTGATACCCCACCATTTTGGTTTGAAAATTTAGACATATAACTTTGAAATTTATCATGTTTTAAGATGTTAATTTTTAATTGGGAAGAACATTTGTTAGTTGTACAAGTTATTATCTATTAAGTGGAAGCTACATTTATCTTTATATCAAATAGTAAGTTATTATTAAAGTTGCAAATTTATGGTCAATTATTGTAAAGTTATTAATAAAGTTGCAAATGCATGATCTATTATTGCAAGGGAATGAAAAGTTAGAAAGTTCAAAGAGATAACTATGACTATGAGAAATAAATATGAAGATAAGTTGGTTTGGAAGAGATACATATGAGATAACTATGAATTAACTTAAGAGATGAATTTCTAATTATGAAGAAAGTGATAAGTTGTAACTCCTTGTCCAAACATTTCACTGCCACGGGTATGCAAGTGTTGATTTATGAAAGTCAAAAAACCATTGAGGTGACGATGAGTATAGTAAGTGACCATGACCTCCATCTGATAAGATCAAGAGGTTTTATCTTGCGTGACATGGTTGAATTTTCTAGGGATGTTCCTGGTATCCCATTCTATTGTTGGCTGCTATGTAGGCAAAATATGATGTGTTATGGAAATGTCAAGTCACGTGCACAATCTGCAAAGTTCTATGAATTTTTGTTTGAATCGATTAGACAAATCAAGTTTTGGTAAAATTCTGCCTATTAACAATTGTGTGCAATTTGTAAATACATTACTGCTTGATCTTTAATCTAGCCAAAGATTTTTGGAAAATTTGATAATCATTAAAAAAAATTTTGATCAACAAATTTTGAATCTCTATTACGGTATTTTAGAATGGTGTATTAATATTTTTATTATATGTCATTTGCACGCACACACAAAGAGTTTCATTGGGATTTAGCTCATTAGGTTTGTTAAAAAAAAATATTTTTAGGGGAGAAGACTCTAGTAGAGTGACTGTGATGACCCTACCTCCCCCTAGGGTGTACCCCAGGGTTTAGTGAACCGTCTACCCAGCTCTCGCCAGGACTTACTCAATCACTTCAAACAAAATACGTTATAACCTCAGGAATAAATGAAATAACAGTTCCCAAACTTGGAACATACAAATACATTAATTCTATCTCAAACGTTCATACAATCCCAAATATAACAAAAGATATGAATTCCAGATATATTCAACCCTAACCGAGCACTAGCGCGAGTACAATCGCAAAAGTTCTAAAACTAGACTATACTAGCCTGTACTAGTCTCACGCCCTAGCTCGTTCCCCCTGTAAGGAAAACAAATTTAACGGAATAGAGTGAGCTAAAGTTCAGGGAGGTTCCAAATAGCAAGTTGACCATTATTTAAAAGTACAAGTATCAAAGTAGCAAAGTAGCGAGCATAACAAGTTCATAAAAGTGAACAATAACACTTCAAGTAGTAAATCTCAAAATGAGTTAATGTAAAGTTTTTTGAAAAGAAACAATAACCCGATAAGTAATAATCATTTCAAAATATAAGGATACAGATGACTCTCAGGAGCCAAGTTCCCGTTGCTTCACCAGAGCTTGATCAAGTAGTAGTTGACACTCCGTCAACTTTCAAGTAAAGCCACTAGTCCCGTAGAGCACCACTTAGCTACAATCTCCGTCCATCATCCAAACCTCCTACCGGGCCCAAAATTTTCAATAAACACGGGTGGTAATACTCGAGTATACCAATTAGTCGGGGAGGTATCACTCCACTCGACAAAACAAGAGACCCAGGGTTCGTTACCCAATCGACCAAGCCCTTGCCGGCTCGACTCGAGTAACTAGCCACAAGGTTTCTGGAATTTCAGAGCGTGCACATCATACACAAGTATATCAAATCTGTGATACCCCAAATTTTAGGATACTATTTTTGTTTAGTCTCAAAGAAAGGATTACGGTTTCTTTATTTTATTTTGTCGTAAAACATTGTTTTATTTTAAAAAAAGACTAGAAACCTTACTTGTACTTTAAAACCCTAGTTTACTTGTGACTAGCAGGTTATGTTTAAATCCCTCATATTTGACTCAAAACCCTAATTTTATTCTATGGAATTGTAAAATTCATCACACTTTTCTTAAAATGCCCTTTTATTTGGAAATTATTCTTTTACTATGGCCCTACTACTCAATCATTCCTCAATAAGTGCAAATGAACCTAGAAAGTAGGGTTTCACTCTTCGTTTTCAAGATTGGAGCAAATTAGGGTTTTCGCGATTTTTTTTCGCCGGATGATTTTTCGGTACGGAGCAAGGATAAAATTTGGTGATTAAAAGTGACTTTCAGGTGAGAAATAATATGTGATTAGATGCAATAATAAAAAGTTAGTGAATAGGAAGAAAAAACCCTAGTACGGGTGATTTAAGGAAAATCGGCTCGAACCGACGGGTACCGTTTGTTACCGGGTAAACACACCATTTGACCTATACTTTATTACCTTAATCTTCTCATTTTATTTTAGCTAATTAACCCTCAAAATATCTCATACATCAGCCACAATATTTGACCAAGAGAAATGAGAGAAAATGCTAGAAAGAAAACAAGTGTCAAGGCATCTATGGAAGTTGGACTTTGACCAACTTGTCTTAACCTTCATAAAACAGAAATTTGACCAAAATTTCCTCATTTCTTCCCATTTTCTTAGTCTTGGCCGAAATTCTTGAGAGGAAAAACTTCACCTTGCACCTCAATTTCAAGCCTCAATCTTGAGTTTCAACCGATAATCTTGCAAATTCCTCCACAAAAGTTGATCTCCAAGGAAGCTTAAGGGTTTTGGTGGAGTGATTTGGGAAGAGGAAGGTCTTGGCAGCTTCTTGATATAGGGATTAAGGTGAATTTGGTAAGAAACTTCCCTCTACTTCTTATATGTGTGAACTAGAAGCTTAAAGTTATAGTTTTGATGGATTTATGGGGAAAATTTCATGGGTTAAATGGTATGTTGGGATGTTTAACTAGGGTTTATATTTTCAGCCTTGATTATGGTTATCTACCTCTTAATTGATGTTATTGAGCTAGTAATTGGTGGGTTTGATGATAGAGCACTTGTTAGATATGAATTTATAGAGTAAAGGTGCAAATTTCAGAATTTGGAAACCAAGCTACCCTGTTCTGTCCGGTTTTAGTGCTCCATGTTAGAGGCCGAATTAGGCTTGGCACAAAACATTAAAGTTGTAGAGAATGGTATTTTATAGTTTCCTACAAAATTTCAGCTCAATCAGAGCAACGTAGCCTGTGAAAAGATCAAAATACCCTCACTGCCCTAGAATATTTCCAGTGATCCGTTTTGGACAGTTCATCCAATTGATTGTGTTTATTCACTATGATCCGTGCTGATTTAGTCATTTTCCAAAACGTGAAAGTTTTAGTACTCTGTCTTAGATTTTCAACGCCACCAAGAACACCTTAAACAGATCAGTGTAGCCCAAGTTATAGCCAAAACACTTGCACCTGTTTTGTACCTTGGATTGTGTACGTTTTTGAATTTTGCTTCTGACCACGTTTTATCCGTTTTGATAACGTACAAACTGGGTGTTTACCTCTTCATAATAAATGTATATCTTGGTCTTAGCTTCGAAACGGTATAAAGTGTGTCAAAATCCGAGTTCCGTAGCTCCCGTTATGACCAAAACAAGATCGGTCGTCAGAACTGCCTTTGAATCTGGACAGTTCTGACGGGTACTTTGGCACTCAATTTTCGTTCTGTTCTGAGTGGATTAAGGTCCTGGAAAAAACATCAAAGTTTTAGCCTTATGTCCCAGCTTTCTAATGCCTTTGGAATTTCCTGATTTGGATTTGTGAGCTGGGAGTTATGGTCCAGCAAACATACCCTGTCCGTCACTCTAAAGTGCGAATTTCTGGAACTATTTTCCATACTTTCGACCTATTTCTGTTCAGATCCGGACTTAGGTGTCTTCATGAAAATTGTATCCCTTCCTCGTAGCTTCAAAACGGTATCTCACCCACCTTTATCCAATATTCCTTGCCTAACTTTTGATCAAAACGGTTTGAGATGGCAGATTTGGCCGTTTCCGTTTGCCGTTTCCGCACTTGCGTGTGTCCATTTCGCCGTTTCCGCACTCGTATGTGGCGATTTTACCGTTTTGCTTGTTTTAAGTATGTTAGTAGCCGTTTGTGATATATTGTGACACAATCTTCAATTTCAGACGTTGGTGAGCTAGGTGGAGCCGGTGGGGCCTACTAGCTACTCCTCGCGGCACGAATTTCGTACTTTTTCTCTTTTGTTCGTTGGGTAAGTATTCAGGCCGCTCTTGTGTGTTAGTTACTTATGTGTTTCGATATGTATGAAGAGGGTACCTAGGTGAGGGTGTACTTTATCGCACTCGACCTAAACCCTAACTTGCGCACATATTTGTACATGGCTTGTGTATATGAGCAATTTTGGAACTAAAACCCTTGAGCTTGTGGCTCGGGGTGACTTTTGAATAATTTTGTGAAGTTTGTGAGTTTGGGGCCCGATCTCAATACCTAGATGGACTATTCGAGCCGGTTAGGGCTTGGTCGAAGTCAGTCCAACCTGGATTGAGGTCACCAAGTTTGTGAATCCGGTTCACCGAGTATGTGGACCAAGTTTGTGACCCGAGCTTGTGAACCAAGCTCAATTTCGTTCGCTCGAGCAAGTTTGTGAGGTGTCTGGCCAGAGAGGGTGATAAGGTGTACGGTGGGAGAACAAGTGGAGTTCTACGGACCATTATTTGTGGTCGACGGAGTGTCGGCAGGAGATCATACATGGCACATGAATTGGCTTTGGAGCCACCCGTATCCTTATTATGTGATGTTATTTTTCTGCTTTTGCTTTACTCTTACTGGGTAATTGTGGATATGTGAGATTTACGCTTTTGCCCCTGTTTACTTACTAAGCATATAGCTTACCCCGTTCCATTTGTTTTCCTTAGCAGGGGGCCGACGCGGGGATCGCTCGGGAAGGTGGTTAGATTTTGAGCTATAGAATACTTGAATTTGTATTTGTTAAAAGTTGACGGGTAAGATGTATATAGTTGGCGTGGTGGTTGTAGTTATAAGTTTTTCTAGGTTTTACTTTCTGGTACTCGTAGTATGTAATTCTTGGAAAATTGGATGTAATACTTGAGATTTATTTTATACTTCATTGGAGGACTGTAGTGAGTAAGTGAGTCCCGGCGAGAGTTGGGCAGGCGACCTGCCGAACCATTTGGTACGCCTTAGGGGGAGGTGGGGCCGTCACAGGTGGTATCAGAGCCATATGCCGACGGTTGGGACTCTACGTCCTTTTACTGGAAAAGCCCCGAGCCTCTCGTTCGTGAAGAGTCACGAAGCGAAACTCTCCGTAGGGAATGCCCGCGTGCGGGTGGCAAGCTGATAGGTACCTTGTGATGTGACCCTGGGAACTGTCACAGGTGGTATCAGAGCTTAGGCTTCAGATCTCTGTATTGTATCCTAGGCTAATGTTTAGGATGTCGGACTGTGGGATTTGATTTGATTTGAAAGTTAAGCAATTGAGGGATAAAACCTATAGCTGCTTCGCGTGGTCTCTGCGCAGAGTGAGCCTGGATGAAGTAGCGAATAAGTATGAAGGACTAAGTGTTCATTCGAGCATAAGTTATGGATCATAAATGTTATAGGCCTTAAAATCTTTCTCGTGGTATCTGAGGACCATAGATAGGTAAGTCAGGTAGGAATTTCGATTGTAGATAGTTTACTCTTGGGACTGCAGCTCGAGATGTGAATTACCTTATTTCGGATTCTTGTGCCTGAGTACTCCAGAGTTGAGGCGCTGCTAAGTACTTGAGACTAGCATTTTGGGAACATGAACAGGCTTTGTCTGGCTAGAGTGAGTACAAGATATCAACGGGCACCTTGGGAAGTGGAGTAAGAAACCGGACGAGGGTGATTTTCACTGAGCGTGGGACGATAAGTCGTGTTTCTTTCATTTTGCCCATGCATTGTCCCTACATGTCATTTATTTGTGGTTTGTGAATACCTACATATATAGTACTTGCTGCACTTGACTTTGTCTAACTTGAAATGTCTCTTGGTGTATATGGTGCATTATATTGTGAACATTTTGGTGACTTGTATATATATGTACACCTTTTGATCTTTTGATTATTTCGGGTATTCCAACGCTTAGCTCGTTGATTGCAATTTCGAGGACGAAATTCTTTGAAGAAGGGGAGATTGTGATACCCCAAATTTTAGGATACTATTTTTGTTTAGTCTCAAAGAAAGGATTACGGTTTCTTTATTTTATTTTGTCGTAAAACATTGTTTTATTTTAAAAAAAAAACTAGAAACCTTACTTGTACTTTAAAACCCTAGTTTACTTGTGACTAGCAGGTTATGTTTAAATCCCTCATATTTGACTCAAAACCCTAATTTTATTCTATGGAATTGTAAAATTCATCACACTTTTCTTAAAATGCCCTTTTATTTGGAAATTATTCTTTTACTATGGCCCTACTACTCAATCATTCCTCAATAAGTGCAAATGAACCTAGAAAGTAGGGTTTCACTCTTCGTTTTCAAGATTGGAGCAAATTAGGGTTTTCGCGATTTTTTTTCGCCGGATGATTTTTCGGTACGGAGCAAGGATCAAATTTGGTGATTAAAAGTGACTTTCAGGTGAGAAATAATATGTGATTAGATGCAATAATAAAAAGTTAGTGAATAGGAAGAAAAAACCCTAGTACGGGTGATTTAAGGAAAATCGGCTCGAACCGACGGGTACCGTTTGTTACCGGGTAAACACACCATTTGACCTATACTTTATTACCTTAATCTTCTCATTTTATTTTAGCTAATTAACCCTCAAAATATCTCATACATCAGCCACAATATTTGACCAAGAGAAATGAGAGAAAATGCTAGAAAGAAAACAAGTGTCAAGGCATCTATGGAAGTTGGACTTTGACCAACTTGTCTTAACCTTCATAAAACAGAAATTTGACCAAAATTTCCTCATTTCTTCCCATTTTCTTAGTCTTGGCCGAAATTCTTGAGAGGAAAAACTTCACCTTGCACCTCAATTTCAAGCCTCAATCTTGAGTTTCAACCGATAATCTTGCAAATTCCTCCACAAAAATTGATCTCCAAGGAAGCTTAAGGGTTTTGGTGGAGTGATTTGGGAAGAGGAAGGTCTTGGCAGCTTCTTGATATAGGGATTAAGGTGAATTTGGTAAGAAACTTCCCTCTACTTCTTATATGTGTGAACTAGAAGCTTAAAGTTATAGTTTTGATGGATTTATGGGGAAAATTTCATGGGTTAAATGGTATGTTGGGATGTTTAACTAGGGTTTATATTTTCAGCCTTGATTATGGTTATCTACCTCTTAATTGATGTTATTGAGCTAGTAATTGGTGGGTTTGATGATAGAGCACTTGTTAGATATGAATTTATAGAGTAAAGGTGCAAATTTCAGAATTTGGAAACCAAGCTACCCTGTTCTGTCCGGTTTTAGTGCTCCATGTTAGAGGCCGAATTAGGCTTGGCACAAAAATGAAAGTTGTAGAGAATGGTATTTTATAGTTTCCTACAAAATTTCAGCTCAATCGGAGCAACGTAGCCTGTGAAAAGATCAAAATACCCTCACTGCCCTAGAATATTTCCAGTGATCCGTTTTGGACAGTTCATCCAATTGATTGTGTTTATTCACTATGATCCGTGCTGATTTAGTCATTTTCCAAAACGTGAAAGTTTTAGTACTCTGTCTTAGATTTTCAACGCCACCAAGAACACCTTAAACAGATCAGTGTAGCCCAAGTTATAGCCAAAACACTTGCACCTGTTTTGTACCTTGGATTGTGTACGTTTTTGAATTTTGCTTCTGACCATGTTTTATCCGTTTTGATAACGTACGAACTGGGTGTTGACCTCTTCATAATAAATGTAGATCTTGGTCTTAGCTTCGAAACGGTATAAAGTGTGTCAAAATCCGAGTTCCGTAGCTCCCGTTATGACCAAAACAAGATCGATCGTCAGAACTGCCTTTGAATCTGGACAGTTCTGACGGGTACTTTGGCACTCAATTTTCGTTCTGTTCTGAGTGGATTCAGGTCTTGGCCAAAACATCAAAGTTTTAGCCTTATGTCCCAGCTTTCTAATGCCTTTGGAATTTCTTGATTTGGATTTTCGAGCTGGGAGTTATGGTCCAGAAAACATACCCTGTCCGTCACTCTAAAGTGCGAATTTCTGGAACGATTTTCCATACTTTCGACCTATTTCTGTTCAGATCCGGACTTAGGTGTCTTCATGAAAATTTTAACCCTTCCTCGTAGCTTCGAAACAGTGTCTCACCCACCTTGATCCGATATTCCTAGCCTAACTTTTGATCAAAATGGTTTGAGATGGCAGATTTGGCCGTTTCCGTTTGCCGTTTCCGCACTTGCGTGTGTCCATTTCGCCGTTTCCGCACTCGTATGTGCCGATTTTGCCGTTTTACTTGTTTTAAGTATGTTAGTAGCCGTTTGTGATATATTGTGACACAATCTTCAATTTCAGACGTTGGTGAGTTAGGTGGAGCCGGTGGGGCCTACTAGCTACTCCTCGCGTCACGAATTTCGTACTTTTGCTCTTTTGTTCGTTGGGTAAGTATTCAGGCCGCTCTTGTGTGTTAGTTACTTATGTGTTTCGATATGTATGAAGAGGGTACCTAGGTGAGGGTGTACTTTATCGCACTCGACCTAAACCCTAACTTGCGCACATATTTGTACATGGCTTGTGTATATGAGCAATTTTGGAACTAAAACCCTTGAGCTTGTGGCTCGGGGTGACTTTTGAATAATTTTGTGAAGTTTGTGAGTTTGGGGCCCGATCTCAATACCTAGATGGACTATTCGAGCCGGTTAGGGCTTGGTCGAAGTCAGTCCAACCTGGATTGAGGTCACCAAGTTTGTGAATCCGGTTCACCGAGTATGTGGACCAAGTTTGTGACCCGAGCTTGTGAACCAAGCTCAATTTCGTTCGCTCGAGCAAGTTTGTGAGGTGTCTGGCCAGAGAGGGTGATAAGGTGTACGGTGGGAGTACAAGTGGAGTTCTACGGACCATTATTTGTGGTCGACGGAGTGTCGGCAGGAGGTCACGCATGGCAAACGATTTGGCTTTGGAGCCACCTGTATCCTTATTATGTGATGTCACTTTTCTGCTTTTGCTTTACTCTTACTGTGTAATTGTTAATATGTGAGATTTACGCTTTTGCCCCTGTTTACTTACTAAGCATATAGCTTACCCCGTTCCATTTGTTTTCCTTAGCAGGGGGCCGACGCGGGGATCGCTCGGGAAGGTGGTTAGATTTTGAGCTATAGAATACTGGAATTTGTATTTGTTAAAAGTTGACGAGTAAGATGTATATAGTTGGCGTGGTGGTTGTAGTTATCAGTTTTTCTAGGTTTTACTTTCTGGTACTCGTGATATGTAATTCTTGGAGAATTGGATGTAATATTTGAGATTTATCTTATACTTCATTGGAGGACTGTAGTGAGTGAGTGAGTCCCAGCGAGAGTTGGGCAGGCGACCCGCCAAAACCCTTTGGTACGCCTTAGGGGGAGGTGGGGCCGTCACAAAATCAATTACAACAATAAACAAATATATATCACATTAGGGCAAGTGAGATAAAATACACCCTTACCCGACCAAACCAATCAAATATCAAGTATTTAAATCAAGTATCATGTTCAATCATGTACTTGGAAGCACTCACCAAAGATTTAGTGCTTGTCAAACTCACATTCAGGTACAACTCCTTGATTAGAGTTCAAATCTGCGATTAAATATCATCCAAATACAAGTCAATTCTAGCAATGCAATCATCATGACCAAAACTGGAAACTAGTATTAAAGAAGAATGTCTAAGTAGCAGGTTTGTCATCTTTCGGCGTTTTGGTCACAACTGAAGTTACGGTTATCCGATTGGGCCAAATTTTATGGCGTTTTGAAACTAAGACAGAGAACTACATTTCCTATGAAGACATTGACACCCAATTCTTGCATTTTCAAGGTCAAATTTTGAAATCTCAGAGAAAACAGAAAGCTGCCTGTGAAACAGGGCATTTGGGCAGTCAGGGTATTTTAGTCATTTCACTAGCTACAGTACACCGATTGAGTTGAAATTTTGTAGGTAGATAGTTAACTCAATTCCATACAACTTTCATGTTTTGAGCAAGAACTGATTTGGCCTTTATCATAGACGAATATGCAGATCAGATTGGTTCCAAAAACAGGACAGAATTTCTACCAATGCTGGAATTTAACTCTTACTCTAATAAAGTTACACTCAAGCCCAAAATTACTTCACAAGTTCCATTTCCAACCTCAAAAACATCATTTACTAGTTAAACAACACTAATCAAATCTGAAAAGATGCAAACCCTAGCTAAACATGCCACTACTTCATCAAAACTAAACAAGTAACCATAGCAAACCAAGAATATAAGCTTATATCCCAAATTTAACAAGATTAAGCAAGAGAAAAGGAAAGTCAAGCCTTATACCTTCCAAAAGCTGCTTGCAAGTGAAAACCAAACCACTCTCTTCTAAAAATTTCACCACACCAAGCTTTCCAAATACCAAAAGGTAAGTTTAATCGGTTTAGTTTTTGAGATTTCAACTCAACAAGGAAGAATCAAGGTTGGAGTTGAAGTTGTTTTTCTCTCTTTTTCCCTCTCTTAGTTTCAGCCAACATGAAGCAAAAATGAAGGAAATTAAGCCAAAAAGAAAGATAAGAAGGTAGGAAATTTGTTTAGTCAAAGTTTACTAAATTTCCAACAAGTATCACACTTTGATTTGAGGTCAAATTTTTCATTTCTCTCTTATTTTTTAGTCCAAAATTTCAGCTGGTATAAGGAGATATTTAGGGCTGATTTTGTTCAATTAATAACAAGGAGATTAAGGTAATAAAGCAGTGTTCAAGTGGTGCACTCAATCGGTAGCAAATGGTGCACGTCGGTTCAAGCCTATTTTCCTTAACTCGCACGTACTAGTGTTTTCACTTATGATTCACTAACTCATTATTAGCACTTCTAATCACACACTTTCTCTTATCTAAAACTCACTCTTAACCACCAAATATAGTACACACACCTCACCAAGTGATCACACTACCAAAATGCACCAAAACACACCAAAAACCCTAGTATGCACAAAAAACCCTAACTTATGTCATTCCTTTAGAAAAATCCTAACTTGAGTTATAAATGTCAAACATTCATACAACTTGGCCTGTTAAAAAACTAGACTTAAAACACTAATAATCTTTAGAAGACACCTCAAAGAAATTCAACTCATAAGTTAGTCCAAATTGAGCCATAAGCTACTACAACATTCCTATGTTTACTTATGCAGGGCAGAATTTTCAGTCAACTTTACCAAATTTCTGAAATTTATAGAGACTGAATCAAACTTTAAATTTTACACCGTAGGAAGCCCTATGAGTCTAGTTTCAAACGCAACAAACGGAACTCAATTCCGACTTTCCTATACGAAGTTATAGCCAATTTCCAAAGCTGCGCAGAGCCTTCTGCGAAAATTTCTAGATTTTCTAACAACTTGAGATTATGAAACTTTTCTTAACAAAATTCACTCCCTTGACTCAAATTCAACCATTAAAACAACCAAGAATCTAAGGCAAGTAAGTTCAAATAAGAGCTATAAAGACAAGTAAAATTTCGGGGTCTCACAAGAACTGTCAAGGGGATGGTAATGTGAAGGATTGATCGGTTTGAAAAGTTTGGAATTGGATACACGTGAATTTGATTGGGGATATAATTTTGTATAATGGTTATAGTTAGGTTGTTCCTTTGAGAATCTTGTATATATTTTATTGTAATATTGAAAAATTGATTTCAGCAAGGATTTTAGGATTTTTAAATGTATAAATTTTATGATTTTAGTTTCCTAAGCCTTGGTGAGAATAGGCAATTGCCCAATCCGTCTACTTTTAACAGGGTGGGGTTGGGTCATTATAAATAATATTAGAGCTTTTGGGATAAGATTCTTAGATGGCGAGATGGATAACCTACTAAGTTTGAATACAATGAGAATTTTGTGATATTTTGTTTGAGACTTGTGAATTACTTAGGCTACGAATGCCTAGGAACGGTACATAATATTAAGGCTTTAACTTGGGTCTTCATAAGCAGAGAAACTTATACTTTTCAGGTGACGGTACTCCCAAGCTTGAGGTATCTAAAAGAGACTTATATTTTGAATATGAATAATGTGGGCTTGGAAAATAAATTAGAGCCTTGGGAATTTGAAGGAATCATGAGTATTAATTAATTTATTAGTTAAGATTTAACATTTTGGAAATTGTGATGACCTAGAAAATTATTTTCTCACCACCCAACTATTTACATTTTTATTTAAATTATATTTTTATAACGTTTGCATTCATTTAGTGATTTACTTGTTAATTATTAAACGAGTTTCTCTTACTTGCTTATTCCAACCTTTGAGTGATTAATTTCTTGAAGATTGTTAATTTTGTCACTTATTAGTGAATTTGACCAAAACCCTAGAAGGATGTAAGTTGAGATATTAGTGAAGTTAAGAAAGATTTTGGGAGTTAAAAGAAAGTTAGAAAAACTAAGGGTTGTTAGTAAGAAAGTTTAAGTGGAGGACACTCTTTGGGGCACTATTCAAAGTTGATTTAGAGATACCTTCTTGTGGGTTGAATATTAGTTCCAAAAGCAACCCAAAGCCTTCATTTCTTCTCCTTGGCTAGCCGAAAATGGAGAGAGGAAGAGAGAGTGAGAGACTTCAAATTTTCTTGAGATTCTTGAAGATCCAAGCTACCCTTTCATCAATGTACTTGAAACCTTGGAAGATCTTGAGAGAAGAAGGCTCCTAAGAGTGGATCTTGCTATCTTCTTGGTTTAATCTTGCTAGGGTTTGAAATTTTGAAGAGGTAAGTGACTAATCTACTTCATTCTTTAACCTTTCAAGCAATTTTGGACTAGATCTTAGTGGATTTATGGTATTTATGGAAAACCTATGGTGGATTTGAAAGTTTTATGGAATTTTAGTATTAGATGCTTTAATGATCTTGGTTTACTCAAATCTTGGTATGTTTGGCTAGAAATTGGTGGATTCTTGTCTCTTGAGATCCTAGGGTTAATGATTGATGAAACTCTTGAGGATTTGAGTTATATTTCTAGTGATTTGTTAGTAATGTGTAACAGCCCCACCTTCCCCTAAGGCGAACCAAAGGGGTTAGCGGACTGCCAGCCCAGCTCACGCCAGGACTAACGGATCAGTTCACGTCGATCTAATAAAACAAGTCAAAATCACAAAATAAAAAAAAAACGAAAAAATCGAAGCCGATGATGAACAGTACCGTCCACGTCAGAATCCAGATACTAGGCCGAGAGTAGCCAAATTTTTCTTTTGCCATTTGAAATACGAGTTAATTCGAAATCCAACCAAAAGTCAACCTAACATTGAAATGTAACATTTACAAGCCAAAAGCCAAAGCGGCATATCAAAACGATTCATCATGGATATACATGTTCGGTTTGCCAATCAAAAGAAATTGAACCCAATACACATTAGGGTTTCATTCAAAGAGCTATTCAAAAGACATTTACATGAGCTCAACTTGACAACCAACTAACACAACCTTTTCCAAAAGTGGTCATTTCCTGTAAGGAAAACAAATAGAACGGAATGAGCTTAAGCCCAGTGAGGTACTACCACATAAGCAACAAAGAGCATATAGCATAACCTTTCATTTCAAGTACACAATGAAAGAATAAAACAAGTCGGTAAAAGGATACGGACGGTTCTCAAGAGCCCATTTCCACGCGTACATTCTTGATCCAATCTCATTGACTCTCCGTCAACGTTTATGAGTACCAACCGTAGAACCCACTTCACTCCCATCCCTTCCACCAAACATACCCCAACTGGGCCCGCACTCCAATCAGTAACTTTTGGTAATACTTGAGTTTACCGGAATCAAGAGTCTCATTACTACAAGATTCCCAGTACAGTCCCCGTGGCATGTCAATTTTCACGACCAAGCCCTCGCCGGCTCGATTCAATTGACTACCAACGGGGTTGAGCTCAGTAGTACAGTAAGGCCGTTGGATACTCGTCCAGACGACACCAAATCAGTTTTTCATGAAGTGAATTCAATATCTCATATAGCAAGTGCAGTATATCAGTGAAGCGGTAAACAATCACTAACGGTATCACAAGGGGTGAGGGCGGTCAAGTACACCCTCACCTCAATCAATTCCAATAGCCAAATAAGCCTTCAAGGCATCAAAATCACATATAGCAAAGCCACATTGTAACATTCAAGTGAGTAGTATACTCACCACTCAAGTAAGTGATGTTTCATACACCGTCGTTAAAAGATCGTCGTGAACCCTCGTCACGTCCTAAAACACGTAAACAAATACAATGAGACTCGACAACGAGTCATAAAACAATGCCAATCACAACCCCAATAGGGTTTCATAAGCATGTATAAGCATCATAGGCAACCAGAAATTGCGGAAATGCAACTAATGTGGCCCTAACAAAAAAAATAGTTTTGTCCTCTTTTTGCGGTAATGGCACAAATTGCACTACGATTATCGGATTAGGGTGTAAGACCCACCATTTCGAAGCTAAGAACTAGGGATACAACAATGTAGAAGGTTACTCAGTCCAAATCCCAGCACAACTAAGTCAAATATGCCAAATAACAAACCAGAACCGTAATTGCAGGTTTACAAATTACACTATGCTGTAATCAGTACAACTCAGTCTAAACAGGTCCAAATGCAGAAATTCCAAAGGCATATGGTAGATAGGTCATCAAGCTACATTTCATCAGAAGACCTCAACACCCAAATCCAAAACAATTCCAGTCAAAAGAACCCATTTCAGACGCAGTTCTAACATCCTGATGAACCCAGAACAGCAATAGTAATTTCAGCTTATCTCATTCTACACTACTCCAATTGACCTGAAATTTTACAGGCACCCTTAAAACATAAATACCTACAACTTTCATGTTTTGAACCAAGGTCAATTCGGCCCCTAACCATGAGATACAAAACCGGACAGAATTGGGGATATAAAACCCTAACTTTCTCAAATTCCTTCCAAATCCAAAATTGGTTACAATTATCTATCATATACACCTACTAGAGTCATTAAACATCAATTCCCATCATCAAGGATAGCCACAACATCACATTCATATGAAACCAGAAAATTCATCAATAAATTGAAAACTTCACCAATTCATCTCAAACCAAGAAATAAACCACAAATTTCAGCACTTTAGCTACCACTAAGCACAACTGAAGCTTCATTAGGTGTAGGAGGAAGTTCAAACACCACTTACCTAGAACACAAGAGAGGAAGAGTTGTAGGACACCTTAGCTTCCTTGAACACTTCCACAAAATCACTTACTAGCACCAAATAGAGGGATTTTTTGGAGTAGAAACAAATTTAAGCAATTGGTTTGGATGATTTGAGCTAGTTGGAAGCTTGAAAATTGGAGAAGTTTTCTTTCTTTTCCTAGAGAGAGAGAGCCGGCCAAGAAGTTGAAGACAAGAATGAATTTTGTGTGATTTTTGAGATATTTAAGCAATTGGTCAAAAGTCAAGAAAATGAATAGTTGTCCTACAAGTGCCACCATTCACCAAGTGACACTTGTCACCACATTTAAAGCATTTCTATCCTTCCTTTTCCCTCTCACATCAATCACTTCACCTCCTCCACTTATCTCTTAACACCCGATACATTTCACCCAGTATCCAGAACTTAACCTAATTGGTCGAATTTTTCCGAACTTTTCGCCCTAGTGGGTCCTACATCCGGTATACACTCTTAATTTCTCAAAACCTATTTGATACTAGTAAAATCATCCAAAAACTATATCTGCTCATTAAAAATATCTAGAAAATTTCCCTACTAAAGAAAACGCAGAAAACAAGCCATTAAATAAATAAAACCCTAGAAAATGGGAAAAGTACAGGTTCTCACACTCTCTCCCCCTTAAAGAAATTTCGCCCTCGAAATTTTCTTACCGAATCTGTCATGATCTAAGGTACCCAACGGAATTTTCTTCCGAAAAAATCGGGGACCTGTTGTGGCTCCAGTGAATACACTCGAGCCGCTACTCTAGGTTTGGTCCCTTCCACCTTGGCCGATTCGGAATTAGTCCTCGCCCTCTACCTTTACCTCGAGTACCGGGGCCATTTAGGTGCAAACGTCTATAGATCCACACCTATCGTGTGCGTAATACTCCAACTAGAAACAAAATAAAAACACAAAACAAATACATGAAAAGCACGCAAAAGCGTAGGTACCAAAAGATAATACTCGAATATATACATTTATTTACAAAACCACACCAAAAGATATACAAAGTACCCGACCTCCAGTCGGTACAAAACCCATTATGCACACGAGCACTCCGGCTCCAAAAATCTAGTCAGTCCACCAAATAACCAAAGAAATTAGCCATGCCAGTCCTAGCAAAAGTAATCTACCAGCTACTCATAATACAAAAGCGACCCTAATCACCTCCCCTAGGGCCCCGGTTCCCAACGGAACCTAAAGTATCTATCTCGCCTATATGCTCTGGACCAGTAGCTCGTGGTGGTGCCTCCGCGGCCATGTCTAGTAAAATCCCACAGTCAAACGTAATACTCCGGGCCCTCTCCCTAAGCTGCATCCTCATAGCGAAGAGGTGATGGTGTGTGTGTCGAAGATCCCGCTCCAGGTCCCTAACACGCAACGCCTGCCAACGGCTAAACTCTCTAGCCTCCTCCAGCTGCACCCTCAAAGTCTCAACTGTCCTGCCTAGGTGATAACGCTCGTCATCCATCGCTAAAACAACCTCGTCAGGATAGCCATAAGTATACCAGCACTCACAGGGTCGGCGCGACACCTGTCCAAAAGGGGAATACAAACTATAAGGCTCCCCAAGCCTCCTCCGATATCGGATCGCCTGCTTACGCAGCACCCGGTCCTCTGGGCCCCTCGCACTCGGAGGTCTCGGTCCCGGTCCCATGCCGCTAGAACTGCCCGGATCCATACCTACAAACATTAATTCGTTAGTTAACTGACATTTCAACTTAAAATATATCATTCATCTTAAAGAGAATAATGTATTCCTAAGGCCTATCACGTATGTCCCACAATTGCCCAAGTCCTCTAACCTAGGCGCTCTTATTTCGTTCGTATCCGGGCCCAAGAATCCCATCCAGGATAATTCACAACTCGAGCCAGCCGGTCCCAAGCGTAAATCATCCTTATTAAAGATTCCTACTCGACATACATACTTAACTTCCTCATGTCCCATGTGACTGATCCTTACACTTATGACATGCACAGTTCATAGCTTACGCTCAAAAGAGCACTTATACCTTTAAACACTTTCACCAAAAGCATGACCATGACATCACTTGGCCCCAAGCTCACTCCGCGCAGAGACCACGCGAAGTGGCTCTGATACCACTTGTAACAGTTCTCAGGGTCACATCACAGGGTACCTATCAGCTTGCCACCCGCACGCGGGCATCCCCTACGGAGAGTTTCGCTTCGTGGCTCTTCACGAACGAGAGGCTCGGGGCTTTTCCAGACGAAGGACGTAGGGTCCCAACTGTCGGCATATGGCTCTGATACCACTTGTAACAGCCCCACCTTCCCCTAAGGCGAACCAAAGGGGTTAGCGGACTGCCAGCCCAGCTCTCGCCAGGACTAACGGATCAGTTCACGTCGATCTAATAAAAAAAGTCAAAATCACAAAATAAAAAAAAACGAAAAAATCGAACCGATGATGAACCGTACCGTCCACGTCAGAATCCAGATACTAGGCCGAGAGTAGCCAAATTTTCTTTTGCCGTTTGAAATACGAGTTAATTCGAAATCCAACCAAAAGTCAACCTAACATTGAAATGTAACATTTACAAGCCAAAAGCCAAAGCGGCATATCAAAACGATTCATCATGGATATACATGTTCGGTTTGCCAATCAAAAGAAATTGAACCCAATACACATTAGGGTTTCATTCAAAGAGCTATTCAAAAGACATTTACATGAGCTCAACTTGACAACCAACTAACACAACCTTTTCCAAAAGTGGTCATTTCCTGTAAGGAAAACAAATAGAACGGAATGAGCTTAAGCCCAGTGAGGTACTACCACATAAGCAACAAAGAGCATATAGCATAACCTTTCATTTCAAGTACACAATGAAAGAATAAAACAAGTCGGTAAAAGGATACGGACGGCTCTCAAGAGCCCATTTCCACGCGTACATTCTTGATCCAATCTCATTGACTCTCCGTCAACGTTTATGAGTACCAACCGTAGAACCCACTTCACTCCCATCCCTTCCACCAAACATACCCCAACTGGGCCCGCACTCCAATCAGTAACTTTTGGTAATACTTGAGTTTACCGGAATCAAGAGTCTCATTACTACAAGATTCCCAGTACAGTCCCCGTGGCATGTCAATTTTCACGACCAAGCCCTCGCCGGCTCGATTCAATTGACTACCAACGGGGTTGAGCTCAGTAGTACAGTAAGGCCGTTGGATACTCGTCCAGACGACACCAAATCAGTTTTTCATGAAGTGAATTCAATATCTCATATAGCAAGTGCAGTATATCAGTGAAGCGGTAAACAGTCACTAACGGTATCACAAGGGGTGAGGGCGGTCAAGTACACCCTCACCTCAATCAATTCCAATAGCCAAATAAGCCTTCAAGGCATCAAAATCACATATAGCAAAGCCACATTGTAACATTCAAGTGAGTAATATACTCACCACTCAAGTAAGTGATGTTTCATACACCGTCGTTAAAAGATCGTCGTGAACCCTCGTCACGTCCTAAAACACGTAAACAAATACAATGAGACTCGATAACGAGTCATAAAGCAATGCCAATCACAACCCCAATAGGGTTTCATAAGCATGTATAAGCATCATAGGCAACCAGAAATTGCGGAAATGCAACTAATGTGGCCCTAACAAAAAAAATAGTTTTGTCCTCATTTTACGGTAATGGCACAAATTGCACTACGATTATCGGATTAGGGTGTAAGACCCACCATTTCGAAGATAAGAACCAGGGCTACAACAATGTAGAAGGTCACTCAGTCCAAATCCCAGCACAACTAAGTCAAATATGCCAAATAACAAACCAGAACCGTAATTGCAGGTTTACAAATTACACTATGCTGTAATCAGTACAACTCATTCTAAACAGGTCCAAATGCAGAAATTCCAAAGGCATATGGTAGCTAGGACATCAAGATACATTTCATCAGAAGACCTCAACACCCAAATCCAAAACAATTCCAGTCAAAACAACCCATTTCAGACGCAGTTCTAACATCCTGATGAACCCAGAACAGCAATAGTAATTTCAGCTTATCTCATTCTACACCACTCCAATTGACCTGAAATTTTACAGACACCCTTAAAACATAAATACCTACAACTTTCATGTTTTGAACCAAGGCCAATTCGGCCCCTAACCATGAGATACAAAACCGGACAGAATTGGGGATATAAAACCCTAACTTTCTCAAATTCCTTCCAAATCCAAAATTGGTTACAATTATCTATCATATACACCTACTAGAGTCATTAAACATCAATTCCCATCATCAAGGATAGCCACAACATCACATTCATATGAAACAAGAAAATTCATCAATAAATTGAAAACTTCACCAATTCATCTCAAACCAAGAAATAAACCACAAATTTCAGCACTTTAGCTACCACTAAGCACAACTTAAGCTTCATTAGGTGTAGGAGGAAGTTCAAACACCACTTACCTAGAACACAAGAGAGGAAGAGTTGTAGGACACCTTAGCTTCCTTGAACACTTCCACAAAATCACTTACTAGCACCAAATGGAGGGATTTTATGGAGTAGAAACAAATTTAAGCAATTGGTTTGGATGATTTGAGCTAGTTGGAAGCTTGAAAATTGGAGAAGTTTTCTTTCTTTTCCTAGAGAGAGAGAGCCGGCCAAGAAGTTGAAGACAAGAATGAATTTTGTGTGATTTTTGAGATATTTAAGCAATTGGTCAAAAGTCAAGAAAATGAATAGTTGTCCTACAAGTGCCACCATTCACCAAGTGACACTTGTCACTACATTTAAAGCATTTCTATCCTTCCTTTTCCCTCTCACATCAATCACTTCACCTCCTCTACTTATCTCTTAACACCCGATACATTTCACCCAGTATCCAGAACTTAACCTAATTGGTCGAATTTTTCCGAACTTTTCGCCCTAGTGGGTCCCACATCCGGTATACACTCTTAATTTCTCAAAACCTATTTGATACTAGTAAAATCATCCAAAAACTATATCTGCTCATTAAAAATATCTAGAAAATTTCCCTACTAAAGAAAACGCAGAAAACAAGCCATTAAATAAATAAAACCCTAGAAAATGGGAAAAGTACGGGTTCTCACATAATGGAAGAAATCTCTATGTCCACCAAGTGTTTGATCTTTTGTTAAGGGTTGTTTATGTGCAAATTTTCATGGTTTTTCTTGCTAACAATCTTGGCTATATATTGTTTGATATGTTCATGGATTTGTTATCGGAAAATTGGGAAGATTTGATGGAGAAATGCTTGGAAAATTCTTGTGGAAAAATTCTGCCTTTGCTGTCCAAAATAGGGGAAGATATTCCAGCCTTGATTTCCACTTTTGCTTAATAATTTTGTGCAAGTTCTTGTTCAAGAAACTTAAAAACACATCACTCTTTACTTGTATGTTGAATTTGAACCAAAACTATGAATTTCTTCCTTGTTTTCTTATTGGAAAGTTTGCAAAATGGACTGAAACTCAGAGAGCATTTTCAGTCAAATTGTCTGATTTTCTGGTATTAATTGAAAACTAATTAGAGTCCAAATTTTATACCGTTGGAAAGTGCTTTGAGTCTAGTTTCAAACGCAACCAACTGCTTTCGATTTCAATTTTTCTACATTGAGTTATAGCCGTTTTCCCGAGACTCCTCAAATACCCTGATGTGACGCGACAGCTTTCTTGTGCCTCTGTGATTGCTATTTTTTACCACAAAAATGCATGAACTGAATTTCAATGTCTTCATAAGAAATATAGAGCTATGTCTTAGCTTCGAAACGCCATAAAACTCATCTCAATCCGATAAGTGTACCTCCAGTTGTGATCAAAATTCCGAGAGGTGTCAAAACTGTCACTTTGATTCTTCTCCTTTGCACTCTTTCCTTCACTTTTCTTGGTTCAATTTAACATTTTCACTCATATTATACCTGAACCATTGACCTAACATGTACATGGATTTTCCCTTTGAATTGAACTTGAAAATATGTGTTTTGGAAGGCTTTTAGGGACGTAAAAATATGGAAATCTTGAGGAACATCTCGGGACTTCTAAGTTGGGACTTGGGAGTAGTTTTGATTAAATGGTGGTTTGGAATAGTGAATCTCATTGTACTCTAATTATTTGGTTCAAGTACTTGGAAGTGAACACAAGATTTGCACCCGAGGCGGACGTTTGAACTTTGTTTTACATGGTGAGTGTCAAGTGCATGTTTATTGATATCTTGATTTGAATGATACCACGTGTTCTATGTTGAATTCTGAACTGGATGAGGCGAGGGTGTACTTTATCGCACTCGTTCTCCCCTTCTTGAATAATCTTGCACTCGCTTGAACTTGATTGACTTGTACTTGTGTTTGTACTTGTGCTTGACTTGTAAGTGCTGAGCGGCAACATGTACCACACTTAATGCGAGTGGGAGGTGCCTCTCATCCCGTCTCAGTACTTTTATCCTGATTAAATTGATTGGAAAGTTATCTCGTCGACCCTAGTGCTGCTGTACCACACTCAATTCGAGTGGGAGGTGCCTCTCATCCCGTCTTATAAGTACCTCTATCTTGATTAAGTCGATTGGAGTGTTATCTCATCGATCATACTTGTTCTTGCTTAGATATACTTGAGTATTACCACCACTATTTTTATTTGGCGTTCGGACCTGGTAGGGGGTGAAACGGTGGATGGAGATTCGTGTCAAGTGAATTCTATGGACTTGTTATTTGCGTGGTTGACAGAGTGTCAACAAAAGAAAATGATATCCAAGATCGTGAAATGGCAAGCTTGTGGATTAGCTGCTGAGAGCTCCTGTATCCTTTCAATGAACGTGTTTTAGTCCTTTTATGGCTTTACGTAGAACTATTGTTGTTATTCGATGCATGTGCCACTTGAGTTTAGGCCTGTCAACGGGTCGGGTCTAGACCCGGATCAGGACCGGATCCGTGAAATTATTGCGGGTATGGGTAGGGATTTAATTCCATTTCCCGGATCCAGATCCGAATCCGTTTTGTCAAACAAAAAAACGGGTCGGATACGGAATATAGTATTCCGACCCGTATTAGACCCGGATCCGGATATAAATGAATTAATAATTTAAAAAATATATATTTATCAATATAATTTGATTAGGGTGATGTATTTGAGTAAAGTCAATTTGATTTCTTTTCTTATTTGGTTTTTTCTTTGCATTAGTTAGAAATTAGTTTACAAATATATTTTTTTCTAATTTTTATTAGAAATTATAAATTTTGCTAAATTTGTTCGGGGTAGACCCGACCCGGATCCGGGACCCGCCGGATCCGGATCCGGAACATAGAATAAAAGACCCGTCGGGTAAACGGGTCGGATCCGGGTCCGGGTCCGGAATAATGAATTCCGGCTCGGACCCGGCCCGTTGACAGCCCTACTTGAGTTGAATTATGGTACTTATTTTACTTGCTTGCTTGTTTTTTTGGCCTCATTGAGCGTTAGCTCATTCCTTTTAGGTTGTTTTCCTTAGCAGGCGTTGGCAACGTGGAAGCGGGGAAATAGACAGTTAGAGAGTTGGCGTCTAGCTTTAAGTAACTTGTCATCCTAGTTGTACTTGGTGATTTGATTAGCCGACTTGGATTTTATCCGTTTGATTGTATGTATAAGTAGGGATAACTCGGAATATTGGATGGTCTGTAATGTTTAACCATGAAGTTTTGATACTTACTTTGAGGTTAATACTATTGGAGTTTTGGAATTGTTATTATTCTCTGAGATTCGTGGGTGAGTCCTGACGAGAGGTGGGCAGGCGTCCCGCTAAATCCTCTGATTCGCCTTAGGAGGAGGTGGGGGCGTCATAGAAATGGCGCAAAAGTTTTAAAGGAGTCAAAATTAGACCGTACGAACATTTTAGATCAGCGCTGTATTTGTGGAAGATGTTAACATTCATAAGCCAAGATTGCAATATAGTTTTATGATAGGAAATTGATTTATGCATTAAGAAATCTCGAATATTCATAGTAACGATAACTAGAGTTGGAAATAGGTGGCAGCTTATGTGACAGCCCCACCTTCCCCTAAGGCGAACCAAAGGGGTTAGCGGACTGCCTGCCCAACTCTCGCCAGGACTAACGGTGCAGTTTAGAGCGGTCTATCGCGTTCCGGAACTTACAAACGCGCGTAAACGAGTCAAAAGGGTAAAATAACCCAAAATAAAAAAAATGAAATTCGGGGTCGGCCATGAATAGTAACCGACCCGTCAGAACCCAACCAAAACGCAAGCAGACATTCACATCTTGAACTTTAGCAATTACAACCCAAAGTGGCATACAAAAGTTTTCAAAAGTTAATATATACACGGTTTGCCAAGTTGAAAGTGAAAACGGCCCTAAGATACATTTAGGGTTTCACTTCATATACAAAACAAAAGAAATATACATCTAGTTCATTCGACAACCATCTATCAAGATTCATTCCAAAAAGAGTCATATTCCTGTAAGGAAAACAAAAGGAACGGTGTGAGCTAATTGCCCAGTGAGATACTATCACTTACGCAACCAAGTGCATATAAGCATCAAGCTTTCATTCAATATAGTAAAATAAGCAAAGAAAAACACACGTCAAATATGGTGATAAAAGGATACAGATGGCTCTCAAGAGCCCTTTCCTCGTTTGCATTTCTTGATCGGACGTCATTGACCCTCCGTCAATGTTCAAAAGTAACCAACCGTAGACTCCACTTTCCCTCCACTCCTTCCACCTAACATCCCCCTACCGGGCCCGAACTCCAAACACTTGCACTTTGATATTACTCGAGTATACCGGAATCGAGAGTCTCGCATACTACAAGATTCCATATAACTTTACCCAAGATTCATTAATTGGCACGACCAAGCCCTCGCCGGCTCGATTCAATCAACTACCAATGGGGTTGAGCTCATTGATAACATTTGTAGTCGTTGGATACTCGTCCAATCGACAAGCACTTTCATTTCAACTTTCATTTCATGTAACATTTCATGTAACATTCCAATAACATGACAACAATGATATAAGGCATATAAGTGAGAGTGATAAAGTACACTTCCACTTCGATCAAGTCACATTCACTTCACTTCAAGCAATTTACATTCAAAGCCATATAGTAACACACAAGTGAGTAGTACACTCACCAAGCTAGCAAATGTGGTTTCATGCACTTCCGTCAAAAGAACGTTGTGCACCACCGTCACGCCCTAAAACACGCAAACAAGTACAGTGAGACTCGATAACGAGTCATAAACCAAGGCCAAACATGACCCCCAATAGGGTTCCATAAGCATATACAAACATTAGAGGAAACCAGAAATTGCGGAAATGTAACTAGCTTTGGTCCTGAAAAAAACAGTTTTTGTCCTCATTTTGTGGTAATGGCACCAATTTCACTACGATTATCGGATGAGGGTGCAAGACCCACCATTTCGAAGCTAAAATACAGGCCTACAACATCACAGAAGGTCACTCAACCCAGTTTTGAGTGCAAACAGGTCAAAAATGCAAACAGGTCAACCAATTCGGCCTCTAACTAGGACCTAAAAATTCAGACAGAATGCTCCCTTAAGAACCCTAGGTTTTTCAATTTCTTCCAAAACAGAAATTGGTTGCAATTAATCACTTTTTCCACCTCCTAGAGTCAATATAGACCATTTCCAGTCATCATAGATAGCCACACAATCATGCTTATATTAAAACAGAAAAATCCCCAAAAATAATAAAACTTCATCATTTCAACCACAAATCAAGAAATAACCCATAAATTTGCATCTCATACAACCACTAAGCATGATTTAAGCATCAATTAAAGGAGGAGGGTGGTTCTTCACAACTCACCTTTAAAACAAGAGAGAGAGAGCTATTGGTCACCTTAACTTTCCAAACAACTTCACCAATCACCTCAAAATCACTAAGTGGAGGAGTTTTATGGAGCAATTACAAATTTAACCGGTTGAAGTTGGAGATTGAGCAAGGTTGGAGACCAAAATTGTGGAGAGTTTTCTTTCCTTTGTGCTTGAAAGGAGTCGGCCAAGAAGAAGAGAAAATGGTGAATTTTTTGGTTAGTTTTTGATTTATTTGGTCAATGGTAAGAAAAGGAATAGTGGTCTTACTTCAAGACCAATCCAATGGTGACACTTGTCACCTTTTATTAACTATCTACCTAACTTGTCTCTCTCATATCAATCCAAATTGCAACCTCTACTTATCTCTTAACACCCGGTAAATTAACTCCAGTATTCAAAACTTAATCTAGTTGGCCGAATTTTTCCGAACTTTTCGCACCAGTGGGTCCCACGTCCGGTATACGCTCTTAATTTCTCAAAACCTATTCGATACTAGAAAATTCATCTAAAAATTATATCTGCTCCTTAAAATTATCTAGAAATTTTTCCTAAGCACGAATATGCAGAAAACAAACCATAAAAATACGAGAAACCTAGAAAATAAAAATTACGGGTTCTCACAGCTTATGAATATACTATATTGGAAGATTGGAATTTACTTTGGAAACCTTACGCTAAATTTAGCTTTGGAACTCGAGTGTGGGAAAGATGGAAATGAGAAATACTCAAATTAACTTGCGCTATCACTTGAGGTGGTGGAAAGTAAGTGGACTAATCTTTCCAATTGTTCATTAGGATGTTAATGCGTTGCAGTTTTGGCCTGGAAATACATTCTATAGGTAACTTGTACTCCTTAGAAATTATATGATTCAAGCTCAGAGGCTAACATTTATAAGTTCGACATTTTCTAAAAGTGGGATAGAGGATCAAAATACTTGGTATTTGAGAATTTCTCTATACGAGTTGTCTTTGCTTCATCTAAAGTTAATTAAGAAACTGTAGTCGGTTGCATGATACCACTGAATTGGGGAACATATTGACTGATCGTTTAAGGAACTAGAAATCACATTTGAGACATATGAATCTAAAATTATGTGTCAAACCACCAACACAGTTGGACCAATTAAAGATTGAATTGTGTGAAGTATCAAGTGGATATTGCGGCTTTAGTTACTGTCAAGGTTGAGCCTAAGTGCTATAATGTTTCGAAAGAAGGGAGTCTACATGTTTTGCTTCTTCAACTAATTTTATCAAATGAAATTGTGATATCCCACCATTTTGGCTTGAAAACTTAGACATGTATGTTTGAAATTTATCATGTTTCAAATGTAATTTTTAGTTGGGAAGAAAATTTATTAGTTGTACAAGTTATTATTTTTTAAGTGAAAGTTACATTTATCTTTATATTTGTGACGACCCCACCTCTCCCTAGGACGTACGCTAGGGTTCAGTGGACCGCCTGCCCAACTCTCGCGAGGACTCACTCACTCATTATTAAAGATGAAACGTAACTTCAAGGGTAAAAGAAACGGCAGTTCCCAAACTTAGAATATACATTTATACTCATGTCTATCTCAAATGTTTATACATTCCCAAATGTAACAAAAGATTCAAGTTCTAGTTGAATTTCTAATCCTAATCGAGTACTAGCGCGAGTACAATCACAAAAGTCGAAACTATAGACAACACCAGCCTGTCCCAACCTCACGCCTATGCTCGCACCTCCTGTAAGGAAAACAAAAACTAATGGGGTGAGCCAAAGTTCAGTGAAGTTCCAAAACATCATGTAAAACCAAGTAGCAAGTTGGCCATTATAAAAACTTGAAATATTAAAGTAGCGAGGATAAAAGTGAGCAATAACACTTCAAGTAGCAAATTGACTAGATATCCAACATTTTCAAGTATAAGGATACAGTCGTTTGGCAGGAAGTAGTTGACACTCCGTCAACTTTCAAAGTAGTATAACCAGTCCAGTAAAGTCCCACTTAACTCCAATCTCCGTCTACCAAGCAAACCCCTGCCGAGCCCGAACTCCAATATTAACAGTGGTGGTAATATTCGAGCATACCAATTAGTTGAGGAAATAACACTCCACTCGACAAAACAGTAGACCTACGGTTCGTTATCTAATCGACCAGACCCTTGACGACTTGACTCGATTAACTAGTCAACAGGGTTTTGGAATTCCAAGCAGTATTCAAGTCATACACATATATCAAACCAATTGTAACCAATGTACAGTAATCACATTAGGGCACGTGCGATAAAGTACACCCTTGCCTAATCAAACAAGTCAAGTATTGTCCAATCATATTAACAAAACATTTCATTCTAGAACTAAGTTCAGTCATGCACTTGGAAACACTCACTAATGATTTACTGCTTTTCAAACCAAGCTCAGGTCCAGTCCCCTAGCTAGAGTCAAAATCTGCGATAAAATGTTGTGTAACAATTTGTAATCAATTAGGGTTTCAAAGTATATGACCTTCACTTAAAGAAAATCAAGTAAATAGAACTCATTTAAGTGGTGATCATAATACTTAATAAACCCTAGAAAATACACGCTCGCTCTTTTGATTTCAATAAAGAAACGATTAAAACTTTTAAATTCGCAACTTGGTGTAAACAACTAGAAAATCTTGTTTAAAGTGGCCGTTACTTTGTCTTTACGAAATATACACTTTTGGCAAAATTTCAGCTTATGAGTCACCCCCAAGGTCAACTTAAGCATCCCTAAGTAAACTAAGACCAAATCAATCACAACTCACACCCCTATTTCCACTTTCACTCACTTACCCCACAAGAGGAAAAACGGGCAGCACTTCCCCTATTTTTATTAAATTTTTCCTCCTATTTTCCAAGCCAAGTTTCATGTCAAATCAGCCCAAATCAATTCCACAAGGTATAAAGTAAATTCGGTTCTTATACTAGGCTACAAAACCATCTAATTTGAGCTTATTCCTAGCATCATATACCAAAGCTGGAAATTTCTCTAATAAAGCTGAAAATTCCTATTTTGAAGCTAAAAGTCACAATAAAGCTACAAATCTTCACATAAGTCCATAACCAAGCTAGATACCATCATATCGTGGATGAAAAATATAAAACAAGGCTGAAATTTCACCAATCTAAGTTATCATCCATAAAACTTCCAATTTCAAGTCATCTTCTCCATAAATTGCAAGATAAGAAAGAGAAAGGAAGTTTTCCAACTTAGTACCTTCAAACCCCTTGAAGAAAGTGAAGAACCAAGGCTTTCTCTCCAAAAAAATCTCCACTACAAGCTTCCTTGCTTCCTTAGTGCAACTTTGTTCGGTTTAGATTTGTGATTCTTGTTGATCTTCACTCAAACAAGGCAAAAATCAAGATGGAAATGGAGGTTTTTCTTCTCTCTTTTCTCTCCCTCACTCTCAGCCAAGATGAAGAAAGGTGAAGGAAATTTTGGCTAAAAGAAAGATAAAAAGGAAAGAAAGCCTTTGGTCAACAAAGCTCTTGATCGCCGACACTTGGCAAGCCAAGTTTTTTCCTTCTTTTTTTTTTCCTTTTCTCCCCTTTTTGGTCAAGAATTTCAGCCAGCCTTAGGGCCAAATTAGGGGAGAATAAATGAAAGGAAAATAAGAAGATTAGGCAAAGAAAATATTGTTCAAGTGGTATCATCAACCGGTAACAAACGACGCGCGTCGGTTCAAACCTATTTCACTAATTTTCTTGTACTTTTGTTTTAACTCATGATTCACTAACTTACTCTTAGCACTTTTAATCACATACTTCCTCTTACGTAATACCCGCCCTTATCCACCAAATTTAGTACACACACCTCACCGATTGATCACGCTACTCCAATGCACCAAAACCCTATCTTACACTAACTATAAAAGTAAAAGTAAAACTCTCGACTCTATTATTTATTACAACTATTAAGGGAGTAAATTAATAGTAAAGAAATTATAAATTAATTTATTCAAAATAAAAGGGAATTATAAGAAAATATAGATGAATTTTCAAGTCCTCACAATATCAAATAGTAAGTTACTATTAAAGTTGCAAATTTATGGTCAATTATTGTAAAGCTATTAAAGTTAACAATTCATTATCTATTATTGCAAGAGAATGAAAAGTTAGAAACTTCAAAGAAAGTAACTATGAATATTAGAAATAAATATGAAGATAAGTTGGTTATCAAGAGATACATATGAGGTAACTATCAATTAACTTAAGTGATGAGTTTGCCATTATCAAGAATGTGATAAGTTGTAAGTTATGAAACTTTTTGTCTTTCTCCATTAATTGAGTTATGAATGGCTATTATATAAGAGTTCGTAAGAGTTGGCCTATAAGCTATGGTAAACTCTTCACTTTCTCTTTGTATAATCCTTGGTTAGAAGCCTAAGGAGAAAAGGAAACATACTTGATGGAGCCAGATTGAAAGTTGCATAAATTACGGAATGAATTATTATGGGCTAACTCTTAGGAATCTATGAGAAATCTAAGGTTGTAGTTATACTATATTGGTTTAGTTGTGTCTGGGATGGACTAAACAAGTACATACCAAAGATGTTTGGAGTTCAAAAGCTTAAAATGGCTTTAGAATGGTGAGTACTTCTTTCAAAAACTTATTTGAAATTCATGTGCTTTGCAAATAAATTTTGTTACTATATTTTCCAAATTATGTTTTTTAAACTGAAAACACTTGTTTGGTGAAAGTTCAAATCTTGCAATATTCGATAGAGATTTTTGTAATTTTAAACCATCAATTTTTCAAAACTCATGGATTATTGTGCAACAATTTCAGTTTGAATTTTCAAAAATTTATGAAAATATGAATTTTAATGGAATTTTGTATTCGTAGTGGGATTAGTAATTTGTGAATCCAAAAGTTATTCATGTACTTTGTGTATATACTACTCTATTTTGAGTATGTTCTTGTGAATCCGGAAATAAACTTTTGGGGGCGCTATGAACTCGGGTATGATTTTTGGAACCTTCATGTATTAACTTATGAAAGTCGGGAAGGCATCGGATTGACAATAAGTAGCTATGACCTCCGTCTGGCAAGATCAAGAGGTTTAATGTTATATGGCATGCTTAAAATTTTAATTTTTGGAGATATTTCGGGTATCCCATTCTGTTGATGGCCATCGTGTAAACAAAATATGGTAATGTCAAGTCATGCACGCAATCTATGGAGTTGTATGATTTTTTGGGAATTTGTTAGACCAATCAAGTTTCGGTAAAATCCTGCATATTGACAATTGTGTATAATTTGTAAATATATTACTACTTGATTTTTAATCATGTCAAAGATATTGGAAATTTTGATAATTATTAAAAAATAATTGATAGACAAGTTTTGAATCTCTATCATGGTTTTATAGAATGTTTTATTAATAATTTTATTTAATGTCATTTGCACATGTAAAGATTCTGATGGGGCATTTGCTCATGAAATTTTTTAGAAAAGAAAAAAAAAGGTTGAGGAAGAGACTCTACTAGAGGAACTATCAAAGGGATGATCATGTGAAGGATTGATTAATATAAAAAATTTGGAACCGGATACATGCGAATTTGATTGGGGATATAATTTTGTATAATGGTTACAGTTAGATTATTCTTTTGAAAATCTTGTATAAGTTTTATTGTATTATTAAAAAATTCGTTTCAATGAGGATTTTAGGATTTTAAATGTGTAAGTTTTTTGGTTTAGTTTCCTGAGCTTTGGTGAGAACCCAGACAAGCAGCCAATTTGCCTATTTTTGACAGGATCGGGGTGGTTCGTTACACTCTAAGTGATATTATACATACTAGTGCTAAAGGCACATGTGATGTGTGTGCAATTCAGAAATTTTTTTGTGAATTAATTTTATATAAAATTTTAACTACTAAAGCAAGCTATTGTATTTTAAACTTTTTTCCCATCAAATAATGTTACTTTGGTAGACCCAATGCTTAGAGGTAGTCAATTCATCAAGATGTGTTTAGGTTACTTATGGTTAAAAAAATAGTTATAGGTACTTATTTTAGCAATTTGTTTTTAGGTAGTAAAAAAATAAGTGATTTTCATGAGGGTAAAGTTAGAAGTATATAAAGTGACAAAAAATGTTTACCCCAAATCTCCAACTCTGTCTCCGTTGGGATCTAAGCGCAGAACAAATGACTTGTAATATCAAGTACACAATAATTTAATGATAAACAAGTCACAAGTACGACAGATAAATGACACATAAGATTTAGCATGGTTCAACTCTATCATTGAGTTTCCGTCCACAGAGAGAAAATCCGTTCTTTATTATGAGAGGAAAACCCTATACAAGAATATACTTTGAACCCAATTGTAACCTGCAGAGGCCCCGTCCTGGGCCTATACACGTGGCAGCCCAGGGAGGCCTGAGCTGGGCTTAGACCCCGGGCCCATGGGAACCGTCCCGCGGTCCTCCGCTGCTAGGGCTCCAAGGAGCTCCAGGGAACGATCCCGTAGAGGGCGGGGAGAATCCCCCTCAGTGCGGGATCGTGACTATTCTGGGCAGGTCCCGAAACGTACGGAGGTCGGACTCCTAAGCAGGTATAAATGATAACGCACACCGATTGCATAAGTTACGCTCACTATTCGCCAATTATACCCGACCGTTTTACTTCCCGTGAATCTCACTCACCGGAAAACTAACTTGACAGTCGGAGTGCCCTCGGGGACGACCTCGGGGCTCCCCTGTCGGATCACCCTCTTGTTCGCTTTGCAGGCTTGGGACACGCTCTCCTCATCAGCACGCCGAGCTCATCAGGTCAGCTCGGTCCGGGGAAGCTCACAGTTTCTTCAGTTGGCGCCGTCTGTGGAAACCGAGGAAGGTACGAGTAGTTGTGTTGATGGCGAGAACACGTTCCAAGCGAACCGTAGAGAACACCGACCCCGGAGCCTGCGAGGGGTCCCGGCGAATGGAGACCGAGGCGGATCGGGGCGCCGGGGGCTCAGCCCTTTCAGGGGAACGGAGACAGCAGATCTTTCAGTTCGTGACGGAGAACCTTCCCATGCTAGAGCACATAATTCGGCAAGCAAAGGAGGGGGGTGAAGCCGGGGGCGTACAAACCTCCAAGGCGAAGGGGAAGGAGAGGAAATCACCTCCCGTTCCCTCGGAGGATGAGTCACGGGACCAGCCCCCCAGGAGGAAACGGCCACGGACTCCCCCTCGGCCGCGGGCCTCGGTGGTCGGGGATAGCGAGAGGTACTCTCGCGACCGGTCCGCTGGGGCCGACCAAGGAATCCCTCCTCGTGGAAGCTTGCGCGGAAAGAGCCTGAGCGCTCCCCCGCCCGATCCATCAAGAGTCGGCCGCGGGACCCCCCCAGTGGAAGCCTGTCCGGGACGAGCTTGAGCAGATCCTGTGGCCGCAGTTGTACGAGGACAACTACACCACCTCGCCCTTTACCCGGGAGATAGAGGACTACCCGCTACCCCGGAGGTTCAAGATTCCGAACATCGAGCTGTACGACGCCTCGACCGACCCGAAAGACCACCTCTCGGTCTTCCTGACGCACATGCGTCTGCAAACCGCTGCGGATGAAGTCCGTTGCAAAACCTTCCCCATGTTTCTGAAGGGGAAGGCCCGGCTCTGGTTCTAGGGTCTGGCACCGGGGTCCATCTGAAGTTTCTCCGAGCTGGCCAGACAGTTCGCCGCCCAGATCGTCTCCTCGAAAACTTACTCAAAAAATGCAGCTCACTTGATGGCAATCAAGCAGAAGCCGGACGAGTCCCTGAGGAATTTCATGACCCTCTTCAACACGGAGAGCTTGTAGATCAAGGACAAGGACGAAAAGGTGGTCATGGCCGCCTTCATGAACTGGCTCAGGGCGGAGGAGCTCTACTACAAGCTCGTCGAGAAGCCTCCTGGAGGCCTAGAGGAGCTCCTGACCAGGCGCACGCCGCCGCTAATGCGGAGGAGGCTGCCCGCCTGAAGAGAGAGTCAGATCGGGAGCTCGGAGATCGGAGAGGACGGGGAAACCCCCCGAGAACAAGGGCGGCCCGGCCAAGAAGAATGTTTTCAATCGGCTCTCAAGGGAGAAAGCCCCCGCTCAACCGCCGCTTCCGGAAAAAGGCTACACCCCCCTAACTCGGCCCAAAGCCCAGATTCTGGCCGTTATGGAGGCGGAGGGCCTAGGGGAGCGGCCACCTAAGATGGGGACACCCCGTAACAAGCGAAACCAGGACCGATACTGTGCCTTCCCCCGTGATGTTGGGCATGATACGGAGGGGTGCTGGTCCCTGCGAAAGAAGATCGAAGATCTGATCCAGCGCGGCTTCCTGGGGCGTTTCGTGCGGCAAGGTTGACCAAGCTAGGAGCAAGGACGCACCTACCGCGGAGACAGGGGCGAGGGCCAGCGTCGCGACCGCCTTGAGCGGCAAGACGCCCCTCGGGGCAACTCCCCCGACCAGGACACTCAGAACTTAGCATGGGTAATAAACACCATTGCTGGGGGCTCCTTCCCGAAAGCCCTGCCAGGAGTCTCCTCCTCCCCCAGGGGGACCTCAGCCTGTTCGGCCCCCACATCACTCCTGCCCACCAGATCCTTCAGGGCATGCCCCTTGCAGTACCCATAGAATAGCCATTCTAGCTTCTCCTCGGCGCCAGGGTTGTAATCCTTGAACGCGGCCAAGTCGAAACCAGGCAGTTTGAGGCCCTTCACTTGGTCCAGGGCCCGCGTGAAGCCGACCTGGAGGATGGGCTGGTTGAGGAGGGCCACGTCCTCGGTGAACTGTTCGGAGGAGATGAACTCCCGAACAGCCTTCTTGCGCTCCCGGCTGACGGTGCCGGAGAGCTCAATGGCGTGGTCCTCCCTCAGCTTCGCCATGCCCTTCTTCTCATAATCCAGCTCGGACAGGGAGGCGGCGAGCTGGACTTGGGCCTCCTCCAGCCCCTTCTCGGCTTTGCCCAGTTTGGCCTTAAGGGAGTCCGCCCCCTTAAGGGCATGGGCAAGCTTCTGCTAGGTCTCCCGATTCTTCTTCTGCAACTTCTCCAAATCGGGAGACAGTTCGGAGAAGCGAGTCGCCAGGGCAGCACCGGCGGCCGGCATTGGCCTGAGGAAAGGAAAGTAAAAATTAGCACTCCATCAAAAGAAAGAACAGGGACCCAAGGGCCTAAGCGGAAGAGGGCTTACTTGGGCCTGGGCGGTGTAGTACATGCCCTAGAGTTCGGACGGGCTGGCCAGCTCCATCCACGTCCTGTCTCGTGGAAGGACTGAACCCGCAACCAACTCGCGAACCACTTCGGGTAACTGGGCTCTGTCATTGATGGAGAGCCCCCAGGATGGGCAGAAGTGACGAGGGTCGCGCATGGTGGGGGCCTGTCCCGGCTTCACGGGGGCCACGTGGCGGAAGTGCCACAAGCTCGGGGGAGCGCTTTCCCGGGCGTGCTCCTCCGCGGAGCCAACCCCCAGGTGGACAGGGCCCCCGGACGTCAGCAGGAGAGGGCGCTGTGATGGGGCGGGCTAAAGGTTCTTCCCGGGTTGGAAATGCTCGTCCTCTCGGCCCCTCTTCTGCCCCGTCGCCTTCTTTTTGCGGGCGACTTGCTTGGAGGGGGACGGAGATTGGGAGGCCTCCTTCTGGGGAGCCGAGCTGCCCCCGGGAGTCGGAGAGGCCTCGGAGGCCTTATTCGCCGCCTCTGGCTGTCTGAGCCCCGCGACCTGCTCGGGTGTCGCGCCCAGTAGCTTGGAAAGTTTCCACACTGCAGCAAACACCACCAGGTTAGTAAAGACAGGTTAGTAAAAGGGAAGATAAAGCGACAGACTACAAGGGCATAGAAGCGGCATTACAAGTGTCGTAGTCGGTGGGGGAGGGTTTCACTCCTTCGGGGGACCCGGACAAAGTCCCCATCAGCCCGGCCGCAGATATCTGCTCGGTGGAGAACTTGCCCGCATAGAGCTTCACCTTGGAGCTCACCAGCTGGCTAAGGGCCTCGGGGTCCAGGTCCTCCGGGTAGGGGTCGGATTCGACCTCCCCGACCTTCCACACATCAGGAGGAAAATGTGTGGACTTAACAAAGAAGAAGTCCCCCTTCCAGTTCTTCATTGAAGAGGGAATCTCGTAGAACAGGTCCTGGGTGCCCTTCCCACCCCGAACTTTACCAACAGTTCGGCTGGAGAAGAAGTACCACCCAGGAAGGGAGAGCTTGAGGGTGTAAGAGGCTCGGAAAAGAGAGAGAGAATAGGGGATGGAGCAGATTTGACAATAGATCAGGAATGCAGTGATGATCCTGATCGAGTTGGGGTGGACTTGGGTGATTCTGAGCCCCCAATAGCTCAGAATCTCGGCTAGGGCCGAAGGGATGGGGAGTCGGAGCCCCTCGACCAGATGCTCCCTATAGATGGCTACGATGCCAGGGAGAGGTCGGCTAGTTCGGTCGTCGGGCCCGGCAGCCCTCGGCTCGAAGGCCGGAGGAATGGAAAAGGACCTGACCAACTCGGCCACTACCCCGGGTGAGAGGGTGACCTCTTGCTGGTCAGGTTGACCGTAGTTGATCTCGGGATCATCCCCTTGCTCAGCAGCAGGGGTCCCCTCTGAGGAATCCCTATCCTCACCTACCCCACCCTGGGCTCCACCAGGGGAGTCATGTGGGGACTTGGGGAAAGGAATGGAGGTGGCCTGCTGATCGATGAAAGCATCAAGCTCGGCCGCCTCCTCCAAGATGCGGGCGGAAGGAGAATGGGCAGATGGAGAGCTCATGATGTCAATAGGCTCGAACAGGTCAGGAATGAGGAAGTTGGGATTAGAAGCAGAGAAAGAAGAGAGAGGAGGAGGAGAAGATGAAGATGAAGATGAGGACGAAGACGAGGAGGAAATGAGGATTTTGGGGGCTCTACGATGGGCCGAAATTTGGGATGCGGTGGAGGTAACGCCGGAACGATCCGACATAAAATGCAGAAGGTGGCAAATGAGGAAAAGAAAATTCGAAGGAGGGGGAAAAAGAACTTACTGGTGATCGGAGTGGAAAGGGATGGAGGAACCGCCGGAATCTGGGTACTGATGGCCGGAAGTCTTGCCGCGAGAACTTTTAGGAGTAGAAAAAATATGTGAAGAAAGGAAAATGGCAAATAGAGTCTGAGAAAATCTGAGAATCCCTATTTATAGGGAGCAAAATGGGGGGAAACAGCTGCTTGAATTTGAACCGCCCCATGTAAATGCATTTAAGAGCGGTACGAAGACCGAAGAGACGCGACAACTGAAATGACGCGGGTGCAGCTTTTCGTTGACAGCACTGTGCCAGAGGTGACCACGGCAGAGCAGTACGAAACTGGGCTCCCACGTGGCAAGGGTATAGATTAGGTCTGCCTGGAAGCCCTACCTAATCTAGGGGGCTAGTGCAGAGGCCCCGTCCTGGGCCTATACACGTGGCAGCCCAGGGAAGCCTGAGCTGGGCTTAGACCCCGGGCCCATAGGAACCGTCCCGCTGTCCTCCGCTGCTAGGGTTCCGAGGAGCTCCAGGGAACGATCCCGTAGAGGGCGGGGAGAATTCCCCTCAGTGCGGGATCGTGACTATTCTGAGCAGGTCCCGAAACGTACGGAGGTCGGACTCCTAAGCAGGTATAAATGATAACGCACACCGATGCATAAGGTACGCTAACTATTCACCAATTATACCCGACTGTTTTACTTCCCGTGAATCTCACTCACCGGAAAACTAACTTGATTTCCTAACTTGACCGTCGGAGTGCCCTCGGGGACGACCTCGGGGCTCTCCTGTCAGATCACCCTCTTGTTCGCTTTGCAGGCTTAGGACACGCTCTCCTCATCAGCACGCCGAGCTCATCAGGTCAGTTCGGTCCGGGGAAGCTTAGCGCTTCTTCATAACCCCTTGTATACCATCTCTCATCTTCCAAGAACCCTCTTTCACCCCATTTATAAGGTTGTATGTCGTCCTTGTGCGTCACTTTGTAATATGCGAATCCTCACCTATTTATAAACTATATTACTTGGCCAACATCCAAGTAATAACAAGAAATAACTATTAATTTCTAATCTTATACTAAATAGAAAATAACTTGTAATTCCTAAATTAATACAAATAAGTAATTCCTTGACTACTATTTCAAGTAACTAAAAGTAATTAGAAAACTAGTTACTTTCACACAAAATAAGAAACCTGTCTTAAAAAACTAAGTTAATTTTCTAACAAATCTCCACCTTGGCAAATATTTCTTTTAGCAACCATTTGCCTTCAACTACCAAATAATATGGTATAGAACTACACATCCGAATCAATTGTAGACACCAAAATTTTAATAATCTATTCTTATTATTTATTTCATTTCAGTTTTACCTTTTACCTTTTAATTCTCATTTTTAAGGAAATTTTTTTATTTATTTGTTTGGTTTTGCAGGAAAATTAGAAAGAGAAGAAACGGAAAGGCAGAAAAGAAAAAAAGAAAAAAAAGGGGTTTCATCATATTTTCAAAAAAAAAAAAAGCCACGCACGCATGCATCATCTTCCATGGCTTTGTACTAGAAACCATGGAGAAACAGTACAGTACCATTGCAGCTGCAATTTTCATCCACTTCCACTTGTTTTTTTTTTTTTTTTGCATTTTTCTTTCCCTCTAAGTCCCCCAGTACAAGGCCACCTGGCCTCAATCCGAATCATCAGGAAAATTCTGGAATCAAAGCGATCCAATGGCTTCAATGTTGTCAAGAAACCCAGCTCTTATCTCCACTATTGCTCCTAGGTTTTGGGGGGTTTTGTTCCTATAAAAGTTTCAAAAAATGCAGCACTAGGAAGAGAAAAAAGAGGGGAGGCGGCGGAAAAAGGAGAAAACAGAGGGAGAGAGAGAAAAAAAGAGAGAAAGAAAAGAAGAAGACGAAGATTGCAGAAAATTTTAGGAAAAAACAGGTTGGCCGACCAGCCATCTTCGAGCTCAAGTTTCTCCTTCTAGACAACTCCGTTGAGAGAGATTTTTGCTTTTTGATAAACAAGGGAGTGTGAAGAGAAAATTTTATTCAGAGACCTCTCACAAAAAACATCTAGAATCCCCTCAAATCGAGATTCGAATCTGCTCTCTTGAAAGAGTTTTCTGGAAAAAAATTTTGAGCCAGGGTTGGTGGTTCAGTCACATTTCCCGCCTGATTCTAATCTCCCTAGGGCTTCTTGTGGGAAGAATTTATTTTCTGGACAAACTATGTTCATTGGGGAGGAAGTTTCATGCTAAAACATTTTGGAAAAACCACCATAACGCCTTCGAATTGAAGCTTAAACCGGCTGCCTCCACAACTCTTGAGCCTCGATATCAGTTTTGCATATTCGTTTTTTAGGATCTCTCCTCGAGATTTTTTGTGTTTATTCGTTCCCTGAAGCATTAAGAGGTAATTTTATTCATCCCTATTCTTTCACATGTGCTCAGATCTTTACCCAATCCATCAAAAGTTTGCTGCATCTGTTCTTATTCTGTTCTTCTCTAGCTTAGATTTCTGTTACAATCTTGTGTTAATTTAATAAGATTGGATGTCAATGATAGGATTGCGTAATCTTGCTGTTTTGAGTCGAAAGTTTTGATTTTCATTTGGATTTTGCTCCCTGCGCCTGATAGAAACCCAGAAATTGCAGCAACCTTCGTTGGTTCTTGCGTGGAAGAGTTGGCAATTATGTTTTGACCCCTCAACTTTCAAATAATTGTACTGTGACCCAAAATCTGTAAAAACTAAATCAATTTTTGTCCCTTTTCAGTTTTAATCCCCTTTTGCATATTTGAAGTGGCTTTTGGGCAAGTTAATTTTGGATTTTAACACATAATTAGGGTTTAATTAATTTTTGGTAGATTTAATACCTTGTTGGGTTTTAGTAAAAATGCATTAAGATTTTGGTTAATGTTTTCTTTGGACTTTTGGTAAATAGATGTTGGTAGATTTTGGTTGGGTTTGAGATGGGCTTAAAGGAATAGAACTCATGCATTTCAGTTGGGCTGGAGTGGTGAAACATAGCAGGCTGGCCTGTTCTTCTGCATTGGGTTTTTTCATTGGGTCGAGATGGTATTCGGCCCAAGAAACTAATAAAATGGCCCAGTGTCTGTTTTCTTAAAAAATCTAGTAGTGTTTATTGCATTTCAGACCCTGGGCTTTCGAGTATTTTTATTGTGGCCCAACAAATTTTGAATTTCTTTTAATTAGATCCCTAATTTAATTTTAATTTGGTCTCTAAACTTTATTTTTCTTTGATTTTGACCTCTGATCTTGTAATAATTACAATTTTACCTCAAAAACTTTCTCAAATTTTTGCCCTGATCGTTTTGATTTCTTAAATATAAGTTTTTTATCTTCTTTAATTGTTAATTATACTTTATTTAAATGTTTTAATTGGTAGATTCCATGGTTATATCCACTTCTTTATGATTTATTTGTTCATTAAATTGGTGTCTTGACTATTTTGTTAATTTTTAGAGTATAAATAGAACAAATTCAATCTCATTTAACCACTACTTCAAGGGAGGTACTTTCTTTTATTATTTTAAATCCTCTTATATACTCCTATGTGTTTTTTATGTGTAATTACATGTTTTGAGTGCCTTTTCTTTTAATTACCCATTTTATTCATTTTAAGTTTCATTTATTCTATTTAATTTTGATGATTATTTAAGAGGCATTTAAATGCCAAGTTGTAATAGATAGATATTCAAGACATGTATTTAGTTAGACTATGTAATGGATAGGTTCTAATTTTGCCAAAAATATAATTAGTTAGATAAGTGTAATAGTTAGGTTATTATTCTTTTTAATCTCCCCCTTAGATTGTAGTTAGGGTCCCAAATGTAATAGTTTGGTCTTTAAGTGTGTTTCTTTGCTTGTGTGCTTGCATGCTTGTGTATTTATGTGTTTATTCGCTTTCTTTAGGACCTTTGTATCTAGATATTATACTTATGTGTTAAGTGCTCTACGTGCTTTATGTGTTTATTCGCTTTAATTATGTTTTATATGATTTATTTAGTTATAATAAATGCATGACGTCACCACACTAGTCCAATGCTAGTTGTGGCCTTTCTCCCCGATTTCTCACCAGTCCAATGCTAGTAAAGACTTGTAGAAATGAACTAATCCAATGCTAGATCCTTTAAGCTGTTTTCACGCTAGATTCACATTCTTTGCGTGATATTCATCGTATTTCATACATATTTTTCATTTTTAGGTCCTTTTCTCATCTTACATGATATTTTCTCTATATATTATTTCCCTTGTCCCTGTGTGTGCGAAACATAACATTTAGACTTACATTCCATTTAGAAAAATAAAAATGAGTTAGTTCATTTACTTGATTAGGTAAGGAGAATCATCTTTTAAATATGAAAAATAAACGAGTGTGGTTTCTTAACCTTAGCATGCCCTCATCCCCTCTATAAGAAGGAAAACTAAGTCACGAATTTTAATCCCTCGTACCCCTTATGTTGAATTTCTCTCTTTTAGGTCATGTATATTTACATATCATAATTCTTCTTTTTTTCGAGTTTCATTTTTTGCATATTCGTGATCTCTTCTAAGAATCATTTTTGGGCATCACAATTAACGTAATTTGCACCAATTAAATTTTGAAGAGATATTTCAACCCTCTTGATACTCCCTTAGGTTTAGATTGGCATCCATGTAGAAACATTCAAATATGATAAGTTTTATAGGTTAGATTAGGAAAATTTTTGACTAAATTTCGCAACTAACCTCAGTAAGGTTGAAAGGGTGCCTTAAATTTGATTTTATCAAATTTTTGTCTTCTCTTCTTCAACAGTGACTCCCGAACTCTTTTCTCTTGTTTTCAAAGACCTTGAGTCATCCAAAAGGGGTTTTATCATTTTTATTTATATTGGGTGACTTAGTACACCTAAAGTCAATACCAAGTAGCGACTCCTAATTTTTCCTAAAAACCCTTGTAGACTATTATTTTGGGACAAAACCGTCACATATTTTAAGTGCCATTTTTGGCCTTTTTTCTTTTTATTTATTTATTTATTTTCTAAAATAAAAAATTTATTTTTTCCAAACCTAAGTCTTATTTTATTTCAAAAAATGAGGGCATGACAACTAGCGACTCCACTAGAGACTTTTAGAGAGTCCAAGCACTTGATTTAGTTGATCTTTTTCTTTTTCTAACTTTTTTTACATATTACATTAGGATGCTTTAGGTTGCATTTTTCTTTGTCTTCTTCTTTTCCCTTTTTAGGATCTTTTGCATTTCAAACACGTAATTGCTCCTCGTTATTCGTGTATGCAATGAATGATTTGCTTATTTATTTTCATTTATTTACTTGTATTTATGTACTTATATCGCGCTTTGCATCTTGGGTGGGGGGTATAGCTACCTTAGAGCCTTCACATATATTTAATAGTATTTAATCTCTCATCTCGAAAGAAGTAATTCATGCATGCATGTATTACTTTTATCCTATTGTTATTTTTTCTCGTTGGCGCCATCTTACATTTCCTTGTAGGATTAGAACCGATTTTCTTAGGTAGGCAGATGATGTGCTCTGCGCCCATAGCAATGCCTAATGAATCACTCAAACGACCGACTGAAGGTTTTGGGATTAAAAACCCCTTGTCTTTTTATTTGAAGGATTGTGAACCTAAAACCTTATCGAATTTAGATGCATTAGTGAGTCCAACCTCATGCATTCATGTTAGAAATCGCTTAGGATAGAGTCAACCTTACCCTATTAGGCACACTAGACACGAGAGCAGGGATTCTACCTCTTTTCTCTTTTTTATCTTATATTTCTATATTATTTTATTGTTCCAACGTGTTATGTGTTATTTATCAATTGAACTAACTTCTCTTTATTTTTTCTTCTTTTACATTAACAAAACTTGGAAAATAAAAGTTCTGACACGGTACTCTTTTAAGAACCCACCTTAGTAGATAGATTTTTACATGTTTGAATTACAAGTTATTGCATTTTAATACCTTAATATAGCACTTCATTTTTAGACCTACCTTGGCGTATAAAAAGGGTTTCTTTAGATAATATTTAATTCCCGGTATTGCATATTTACTCGCTTTAACAAATTGTCATCATACATCACCTATAGAGGAAATGCCACTTAGGAAATCCCCCATTAGTAATAAACCATCCTTTTGTCTCGGATATATAATCCAAGAAGATTTACATGTTTTTATTTTTATGTTATCCAAAGGGGTAGTGCACGAGGATGATAGAGCAACTTTTACACATTAGAACATGAACATCTAATAATCATCTTTTGACCATTTGATCAAAGTTGGTAAAATGCTCTAGCATAAAGGACACTAAGTTGAAAATTTTGATCTAATAAATTTTGAAAATTTCAAGTATTACTTGATTCTTGGGCAAATCCTGCAATGTAAAAATAAGAAGAACCTCTGGAAGGTGTGAGAACTCGTAAATTTATTGTTTTAAATTCCATTTCGAGCTTATTTGAATATTTAATTACCCATTTACTCCGAATAATATTTTCTAGTCTCTTAAGACCCAATTACATGGATCTATGGTTTAATTATATTTTTATAGTGACTTGTTTCAAAATTTAAATTTTGAAAGCTCGTTAAGTAAGAATAGTGAATACGCGATTGGGGATTTTAGCTGATTTGGAAATACCATAAGTTTGGGTAAATTAGAGACTTACACATAAGCCTTAAAATAAGTATTTTTATGTTTAAGTACTCAAGTGATAGTTATTAGTACTATCGTTATAAGAATTTCTTGAAGGTTTCGCTTTATCGCGCTTAAATTGAAAATACGCGTTTTCACTCGCGCAATTTAATTAAGGGACTTTAGACCCTTATTTTGGGACAATTAAGAGTGGATAATATTTATATGAAAATAAGTGTATTAGAGGTTTAGTGCACTAGTAAAATAAACTCGAGAGGAATCGAGCACAAAACGCGCGCGTACACGCGCGAGGAAGAGTTGACTTTGGACAATTGTGGACCACACATTTAAAGCTTCTCAAAGAAGCTTCATTTGATCACACACACTCTCTCTCTTCTCCCTCATTTGGCCGGCCACCCCAAGAGCAAAGAACCAAACTTGCTTCATCAATTTCTACTCCATTTTTTGCACCAAATCTCAACCATTTCACACCAAAATTGAACACCACTTAGCTTAATACTTGGAGAGTTCATCTAGCTAAGAAAAGGAGCTGCATTTCACGGATTTCTTGGACCAAGAAAGGACCGAAAATTCTGCTTTGGAACATCAAAACAAGTAAGTGATGATCAAACCTTGGAAACTTGAATTATGGAAGTTCTAGTGCACATCTAAGCTCTTGCATGCATGTGGGTAGCTTGTTTATGTTGGAAAAATGGTTGTGTGGGCTCTATGAACTCCCACATTTGATGGATGGACTGATTTGGTGAATGATGATGTTATTATTGTTTGTTTGGTGCTTAAATTAGTGAAATAATGTTGGGTTGTTGATAGAAACTTAAGGATGATGCAATAACCAAAAGTGACCATTTTGCCCCTACTATGTTCATGCACTTTGATGCACAATTTTGAGGTTCTAATGGCTTGTTTATGATGTATACATGGTATATTGAGTGTGTGAAAAGTTTCATTGAAAAATAACATGATTTGGTCACCCAAATGTGTTGATTTCGAAAGCTTAGAAAATTGGAAAATGGTTCCCGTAACTATCCAGACAGTCATCTTGTTTCGGCCATAACTCCTTGCTTCGATGTCGAAATCGAGTGCCGTTTGTGGCACTGGAAACTAGACATTCCCAGCTTTCCATTGATATAAAATGCACGACCTGGTTCCAATTGAGTGAGCCACACCATTCATTTGAAAATCGCTGTCCTGTTTGTTTGTGGCACTAGAAACTAGACATTCCCACCTTTCCATTGATATAAAATGCATGACTTGGTTCCACTTGAGTGAGACACACCATTCATTTGAAAATCGCTGTCCTGTTTCGTTGTTCACTGGAAGACAGAACAGGAACTACAACTTGATGCTCAAATGTGAGCTAGTTGTTTACGGATTTTGAAAATGGTTTCTTCTGAGAAATTGTAGATTAATGAAAGTGTTTTCCAACGCCACCAACCACGCTAAATTCTAAGTTGAATTGAGTGAGTTGTGGCCAAAGTTTGAAACTGACTCGGTGAACTAAAACCCTCTTTTGGTTAGTAAATGCTTAAATCATTGTTGGGACTTGTTGTTTTGAAATTCTTGGTGTTAATCACCTACCAAACACATCCTGGATGTTTATTAGACATTGTCTACACCAATGAACCATGTTTGAGAAAATTTCCTTGGCCAAATGCTTGAAAATGGAAAAATGGAAGTCCAAGGCAGATTTGCCTTGGAACTTCTTACAACTTCATTGATTTTGTTAGCTGACTTCCCGTGATTATTTTCCTACGAAATTTGGTAGAGAAATGGCCCTTATATGGTAGTGTAATACTGCCAAATTTGGTGTGGTTCCAAGTCTGTTTAGATACTTAACCAAAGCTCCAAAACCTGAGATTCAAATCTGGAAAAACGGCAAAACAGGTTCAAAATTCCAGCAACTTTGAGCTATCATATCTTGGTGCTCAAAACTCCGATTATTGACCCTCTCACTGTGTTTTAAACCTTGTATGCAACTCTAATGGTGTTCCAAATTTCAGAGGCTGGTTTGCATTGTGTGAATTTTACCGAATTACAAACTTTGCCGAAGATCAACCTCGAAAACTGTCTTGGTGTCCAAAACAGTGACTTTGGGCCAAATTTTGAATTCCTTCCATTTGAATCATGGAAAAGTGTCTTCTAAGAACTTTTAGCACTTTCTAAGAGGTTTCCAACGGTACCAAGTTTTCCAATTTTGGACTTGTAAAGAGTGCGATACGATTTTTCAAAACTGAAAATTTCCAAACCTTAAGGAAATAGAGTTTTTTTAAATTCTCCTTATTCCTTCGATGTTACTTGAACGTATTATACTTGATTTTCAAGATGAAAACTCGATTGCTTTTGTGCTTTAAAACCCCATCTTTGAACCTCGATTTACGAATGATTGGGGTTCGGTTTCATGAGATTTTCTTAGATTGTGCACTAAGTGCAATCTTCTCAATGATTGGGGGTTTATGAGTGATAAATCCTTATTAATTGTTCAGGCACACAAGAGGAATTTCAAGAGGATTCCACGGTGGACGCTTGAAATTTGAGTGCCGTTTCTTCTTGTTTACTTGGTGAGTGTCAAGTGTGTTACTTGAACTCCTGTGAACTCGATACATGTTTACTTGTTATTGATACTTGAGATTTTGAAATTTGAGACGAGCGTGTACTTTATCACACTCGTTCTCGTTTGAAATGAATAACTTGTACTTGAATACTTGCATATCTCGATTGCTTGAATATACCACATGCTTGAATAACTTGAAATAGCATGCTATGGCTGCATACGTCGTTGGAGTGAATCTCCTTGACACTCAAATATACATGGGGGACGCCCAAAACCCCATTGGTCATCCTTGGACTCGAGCCGGCTTGGGCTTGGTCGGCCTCCTTGGTAAACCATGGAGAAAACATGAAAGCTTGATCTGGTGAGATATCTCGCTTGGCATACTCGAGTAGTATCGCCTGAAACAAATGACAGGCAGGCCCGATACAGGGGTATGTAAGGTGAAAGGGAACATGTTAAGTGGAAATTCTACGGACTAGACCTACCCGATTGACGGAGTGTCAATTCGTGAAGGTTCTTGATCGTGCAAGTGGAATATAGCTCCTGAGAGCTCCAACATCCTTGAATTGTTTCTGTTTCCTTTTCCAGTGAATTGTTAATTATTGAAATATTATTGCTCGACTTGTAAATTGGGTTTGTTACTTGAACAATGTACTTGCATGTGTGTTCTTGGCCTCATGAGCGTTTTGCTCACTCTGTAGATTTGTTTTCCTTAACAGGATTGGGTTTGGAATGAGACACGGAGGAAATTTCCTTTTGTACTTTTGTAATAGGGTTCCAATGATATTGACTAGACTTTATGACTATTGTGTATTTTGGGCTGTACAACGGAAACCCGATGTAAGGATTGGGTGATTGTTAAATATTGTTAAGCTTGTACACTTCCGCACTGATTGTATTTATTTTATCTGGTTCTGATGTCTAGTATTGCATTAAGCTCGAACGTAATTTGCTTGAGTCCTGGCGAGAGTTGGATTGGCATCCCGCGGATACCCTTTGGTTCGCCTTAGGAAGAAGTAGGGGCGTCACAGTTGGTATCAGAGCGCTAGGTTAGAGATTTATATGGGAGACATACTAGATACTCTATCCTTAAGATCTGAGACAGAATGACTTTGTCATACTTTAAGGGATACTTGGGCGAATTAGTGACTAAATTAGGCATACCCTAAAGGGACATCCGAACTAGGTAGTGATTAAGATTCTAACCTGAAAAGTGTTATTATTTTGCAGGGATGGAAAACGAAAATGGAGCCCCGGCAGCTAACGAGAATGGCCATGTGAATGGTCATGTAGTGCCTCGTAGGCCTATCTACTACCGAGCGCTAGGTGGGGGAGCTCGAGTACGCTATTCCCCATCTGACAGATATCCCCGATATTTGTGTAGGTTGACCTTTGCTTACCCGAACCACCTCGTGCTTGCTTTGGATGACGAGCGTCGTCAGTTAGTGGATCTTAACCGGGATTTACAGGCAGAGGTGGACGAGCTTAGACAGATGGTTAGTGCTCAGGGAGAGAGGATTGTGGAGCTCGAGGAGGTCTTAGAGGGTTAGGTAGCTACAGCTGCAGTTGTTCGTGAGGAGCTCCAGAGTACTAGGGCTCGACTCACTAGGTTGGGAGAGGAGGTCCGTGGTCAAGCTTCCGACATCTTGACTGATGCTACTAGATTGGTGGAGGAGGCGATGGATGTAGTCCAAAGTCCTGATCAGGAGGAGGAGGACCAAGAGGAGGATCCTGAGGAGGAGATTCCCCCTGGTAGTCCTACTGTGGACTAGGTCTTTAGTGATTGACCTTTTGACTCTTTTGACCCTTTTGACAGGTACAGTTAGGATTAGTTGAGGTGACGCTAAGTGCTGAGGCCATTGTGTTTTGCATGACTGTGTGGCCTACTTTTGAGGTACTTGTTTTTACTTTAGTCTTCTGTGACTAAAAGTACTCTTGTGGCACATGTGTACGATATTTTTGTGATTTCTCCCATGACTTGTTAATTGTATGAATTTGAAATGTTAATGAATGTAAATTATTGTTATTTTAATGTTTTCTTGTTTGGTTCTTGTTTTCGACATTTTTTCCCGCGTAATTGATTTATTCCTTACACTAGGCACATCTAGGATAATGGAAGGACGAAAGAGTGGTCGAGACCGTGGGCGTGGGACTAGACAGGCCCAACCTCATGGGGATGACCAGGGATCGGCAACTGGACCGACCCAAGGACAGGAAAATGTAAAGGGAAATCAAGTGGCTACTGCCATTAATAGGATGATTGATATCCTAGAACATTTAACTGATAGGCAAGGTCCTGGACCACTTAACCAACTTGGGGGACAGGATAAGGAGAAGATAGAGCCTTAGAAAGGTTCTTAAAGTTCAACCCGCCTAAGTTTCTTGGTTAATCCGATTCTGAAATAGCGGAGAATTGGTTAGAGAGGATGACCAACATATTCGCCGCTCTAGATTACACTGAGGTTAGGCGAGTGAATTTTGCTGCTTTCCAATTCGAGGGAGTAGCCCGTGCTTGATGGGATGTGATAAAAGAAAAATGGGAGAGAACTCAAACCCCTTGGACCTGGGAGAACTTCACGAGAGAATTTAATGAAAAGTTCCTTCCACCCTTGATCCAAGAAAAGAGAGAGGATGAATTTATTAAGTTGAAACAAGGAACCCTTACTATAGCGGAGTATGAAGGAAAATTCACTAAACTTTCTAAGTATGCCCCTGAGCTGGTGGTTAATGAACGGACGAGGATGAGACGATTTGTACAGGGGTTGAATGTGAAAATTCAGGAGGGCCTGGCCGCTGCCCAAATTTCTACATTTACTGAGGCTCTAGAGAAGGCACAGAGGGTTGAGAGTGCAAGACTACAAGTGAGGGACTTTCACAATAGAAAAAGGAATTTTTCTAGCCATACTTCTGGGCAGGCTAGTAAGAATACGCAACCTTCCAAAATGGGAAGAGGAGCGGGAGGAACAAGGACTGCTGGGGCCTCGAGGGGAGCTTTAGCTAGAGGAGGCCGTAGTGGACCTACCCAAGTTAGGGGAGCACCATCTACTGGTTCGGCGGTGAGTCCTCAAGTTACTTGTGGGTACTGTGGTAAATCCAACCACTCAGAGAATTACTGCTGGAGAAAGTCGGGGAAGTGTTTGTTTTGTGGTTGTGCCGAACATCAGGTCGCGAATTGTCCGAAAGTGCCAAAAGTGGGAGGTAATACCCAGAGGCCAGAAAAGTCAACCTCCAAGCAGACCAGTGCTGGGGGAAGTCGACCGAAAGTGCCAGCTAGGGTCTATGCACTGGACTACCAACAGGTACCTGAGGCGACTGAAGTGGTTGAAGGTACAATTCCAATCTTTCACCGTTTAACTAGGGTTTTAATTGATCCGGGTGCAACACATTCTTTTGTAAACCCTAACTTCATGAGTAGAATAGATTTGAAACCAATTAAGTTACCATATGATTTGAAAGTTAAAACACCTACTGGGAATCAAAGTTTAATTGCTAACCTGGTGTATAGAAATTGTGAAATCTGTGTTGGAGAACAAAAATTATTGGCCGATTTGATAGGCTTAGCAATTAAGGGGTATGATGTGATTTTAGGGATGGATTGGCTAGCCCGTTATAATACCCAATTAAATTGTAGGACAAAGATTGTAGAATTGGGCATTCCAGGGCAGGCAACCCTAAAATTGGATGTAAGGGGTAAATTGGTTTCGTCTACACTTATATCAGGGATTCGGGCTAGAAAATTATTAAGTAAAGGAGCTCAAGGCTACTTGGCCTTTCTAATCAACACTCCTAGTGATAAGGTGAATTTGGAAGACATACCTATAGTAAAAGACTTTCCAGATGTATTTTCTGAAAAGTTAGAGTCTTTACCCCCGGAACGGGATATAGCTTTTAAGATTGATGTGATTCCGGGAGTAGCACCTATCTCTAAGACACCATATCGGATGGCACCAACTGAATTGAAAGAGTTGAAAACGCAACTGCAAGACTTGTTAGAACGGGGTTTTATACGGGAAAGTGATTCTCTGTGGGGAGCCCCGATTTTGTTTGTTAAGAAAAAGGACGGGAGTTTGAGACTGTGTATAGACTATAGAGGCTTGAATGATGTTACGATAAAAAATAAGTACCCATTGCCCCACATTGATGACCTATTTGACCAATTGCAAGAGGCGGTAGTATTCTCGAAGTTGGATTTGAGACAGAGTTATTATCAATTGAGGATTTTGGAGAAGGATATACCCATGACTGCCTTTAACTCGAGATACGGACACTTTGAATTTGCTGTGATGCCATTTGGGTTAACGAATGCACCTGCTGCTTTCATGAATTTAATGCATAGGATTTTTAAGTCTTATCTAGATCAATTTGTGGTGGTTTTCATTGATGACATTTTAGTATATTCTAAGAATGTGAAAGACCACGAGAAGCATTTGAGAATTGTCTTACAGACTTTGAGGGAACACCAATTACATGCTAAGTTCAGTAAATGTGAATTCTGGTTGAGGGAAGTGACTTTCTTGGGACACATAATTTCTAAGAATGGGATTAAAGTGGATCCAGCTAAAGTTGAAGCTGTTTCGAAATGGAAACGACTAGAAAACCCTACTGAGGTTCGGAGTTTTATTAGATTAGCACGGTATTACCGGAGATTTATCCAAGATTTTTTTAAAATTGCTGGACCCATGACTGAGTTGACCAAGAAAAGTGAAAAGTTTATTTGGAGTCCTAAGTGCGAAGAGAGTTTCCAAGAATTGAAAAGACGCTTGACCAGAGCCCCAGTATAGTTTTGTGGTTTACACCGATGCCTCTAAGAAAGGATTGGGATGTGTTTTGATGCAAAATGACAAAGTGATAGCGTATGCCTCTAGGAAATTGAAACCACATGAAGGGAATTATCCGACTCATGATTTGGAGTTGGCAGCAGTGGTATTTGTTTTAAAGAAATGGAGACACTATCTATATGGAGTGACATTTGAAGTTTTTACTGATCATAAAAGTCTTAAATATTTATTCTCACAAAAGGAGCTAAATTTGAGGCAACGTAGATGGATAGAATTTCTAGAGGACTATGATTGTATGATTAAATAACATCCCGGGAAGGCCAATGTAGTGGCCGATGCTTTGAGCCGTCAAGTACAAATGACTGGATTGATGATTAAGGAACTACACTTGTTGGAAGAAGTCAGTTATTGGAATCCTCTACTGGAACCGAGGAAGGTCATTTTGGGGAATATTGTAGTGAATTCCACTTTGTTGGAACGTATCAAGGGATTTCAAGAAAAGGACACTGAAGTATGAAAATTGTTGGAAAAAGTTAAAAGGGGAGATAAGTCAGATTTTAACTTGGAATCAAATGGTGTATTGAGGTTTCGGAATCGGATATTAGTGCCAAAGGATGAAGGACTTAAGAAGGAAATTTTAGAAGAGGTACACCGATCAAAGTTTACGGTACACCCTGGAGGGAATAAAATGTACCAAGACTTGAAGAGCCTCTATTGGTGGGAGAATATGAAGAAGGAAATTGCCCATTTTGTCCAGACCTGTTTGGTTTGTCAACAGGTTAAGGCCGGACATCAGAAACCGTCGGGACTCTTACAACCGTTGGAGATACCTGAATGGAAATGGGAGAACATCACTATGGACTTTGTATCGGGATTACCAAGGGCACAGAGAGGCCATGATGCTATTTGGGTAATAGTGGATAGATTGACCAAATCGACTCACTTTCTGCCGATTAATATGAAATACCCATTAGAGAAGTTAGCTAAGATGTACATGGATGAGATCATCAGATTACATGGAATTCCCGTGAGTATTGTGTCTGACAGAGACCTAAGGTTTGTTTCGAGATTCTGGCAAAAGATGCAAGAGGTGTTGGGGACAAAACTGAACTTTAGTACTACTTATCATCCTCAGACCGACGGACAATCTGAGAGGACAATTCAAACTCTTGAGGACATGTTGAGGACCTGTGTTCTAGATTTTGGAGAAAGGTGGAGTAAATATTTAACTTTGGTGGAATTTTCTTATAACAATAGTTTCCATTCTTCTATACAAATAGCTCCGTATGAAGCCCTTTATGGTCGGAAGTGTAGGTCTCCAATTTGTTGGGATGAAGTAGGTGAAAGGAAGATCTTAGACCCGACTACAGTATCTTGGATTGAGGAAGCTAATGAAAAGGTAAAGTTGGTACGCCAGAGGATCCAAACCGCCCAGAGCCGTCAAAAGAGCTATGCTGATAATCGGAGAAAGGATCTAGAATTTACTGTTGGAGATTTAGTGTTTCTCAAGATTACGCCTTTGAAAGTGAGTTTGATGTCTGGAAGGCGAAAGAAACTACAACCGAGGTTTGTAGGGCCTTATAAGATTATCCAGCGCGTGGGGAATGTGGCATACAAATTGGAGTTGCCACCGAGTTTATCTCGAATCCATAATGTATTTCATGTGTCCATGCATAAGAAGTATCATCCAGACCCCTCTCACATTTTGCAACCGGAGAGTATTGACATTGATGAAATCTTGACCTATGAGGAGAAACCAGTGAAGTTTCTGGATAGGAAAGTGAAGGAGTTGAGAAATAAACAGATACTGTTGGTGAAAGTTCTTTGGAGGAACCATGGATTAGAGGAAGCGACTTGGGAAGTCGAAAAAGCAATCCGAGAAAAGTATCCAAACCTGTTCACCAATCAAGGTAAATTTCGAGGACGAAATTTTCTTAAGGGGGAGAGAATGTGAGGACTCGCAAATTTATTGTTTTAAATTCCATTTCGAGCTTATTTGAATATTTAATTACCCATTTACTCTGAATAATATTTTCTAGTCTCTTAAGACCCAATTACATGGATCTATGGTTTAATTATATTTTTATAGTGACTTGTTTCAAAATTTAATTTTTGAAAGCTCGTTAAGTGAGAATAGTGAATACGCGATTGGGGATTTTAGCTGATTTGGAAATACCATAAGTTTGGGTAAATTAGAGACTTACACATAAGCCTTAAAATAAGTATTTTTATGTTTAAGTACTCAAATGATAGTTATTAGTACTATCGTTATAAGAATTTCTTGAAGGTTTTGCTCTATCGCGCTTAAATTGGAAATACGCGTTTTCACACGCGCAATTTAATTAAGGGACTTTAGACCCTTATTTTGGGACAATTAAGAGTGGATAATATTTATATGAAAATAAGTGTATTAGAGATTTAGTGCACTAGTGAAATAAACTCGAGAGGAATCGAGCACAAAACGCGTGCGTACACGTGCGAGGAAGAGTTGACTTTGGACAATTGTGGACCACACATTTAAAGCTTCTCAAAGAAGCTTCATTTGATCACACACACTCTCTCTCTTCTCCCTCATTTGGCCGGCCACCCCAAGAGCAAAGAACTAAACTTGCTTCATGTAGACACCAAATTTTTGATTTTAAACTTTATTTATTTAATTAATTTAATTGTAGCTTTATTTGCTTCAATTTTAGGTTTATTTTATTTTATTATTTATTTTTGCCTTCATACTAAATTTCAGAAAAAGGAGAAAAAGAAAAGGGAAAAATAATAAAAATGGCAAGTGGGGGGCATGCATTAGGACAAGTGTCCCCTTTATGTATTGGACAACTAAGCACTTAAGGGATTAGATGTTAGACATTTGGAGGCCTAAGATTTGAAGGAAAAGAAAAAACAAAAAGAAAAAAGAAAGAAAGGGACGACAGAAAAAGGAAAAAAGAGAATTAGAGAGAGCTGGGGGGGTAGCGGCTGAAGGTTGAAGAGAGGCTATGGGGGAGTGAATCGAGAGTGAGAGGAAGGATGGACGGCTAGAGAGAAACTAAGCAAAAGTGAGGAGCTTTCTGAAGGAGGAGGTTTTAGCAGCTAAGGGGTTCTTTGGACGGGGGAAAAAGTGGTTGAGCGAAAAAAAACCGAGGGCTGGAGAGGTTTTTGGGGTGGCGGCTGATGAAGAAGGTTGGGAGAGAAATGAGAACCGATGACAGAAAAGAATGAGAGGCGGCTAGGGTATGAGAAAGAGGAATTGAGGAGAGTCTGATAAGGGAAGAAAAAGACACGGTCAGAGGGAGGAACCGAGGGATCCGAGGTAGAACAAAGGAAAGAGGAGATCCAAGGCTGAAAACCCAGTTTCAGGTTTCTTCATCAGAGTCTGCAGTTGATCTCTTCATCGAACCCAGGCTGAAGTTTCAAGTCCAAAGGCGGTAAACAGGTAGTCTTCAGCCTTTTTTCTTGTCTATTTCCATTTCATATGCAATCTGGTCTGCGTAACCAGATATTCTGGGCTTTTACTCACGCTTGGATGTTGAATTAGTAGAGTAAAGTTTGATGCTTGGATGATTTTGAGAGACAGTTTGTTGTTTTTTTGCATTCACTTGCATTTCACTGGCCAAAGTTGTTTCTTTTTCGCTGTTTTTCTGTGTTTGGGTATAGCCAGGGCTGATGGCTCTTGCTTTTCTTACCATTTTGTTTCTAAAATCTAGAGTCAACTCTATCTTTTTCTTTTGCATTTCATCCGACACTCTGGTTTCATGTCTGGGTTTTGTTATTCGAAGAAGGTTAAGTTTTACTTCTGTTGGGGTTGAGAAATCCGTAGGTTTGGTCTGGTTTTGGGGACGGAAGTTTGGGGTCTTTTCTATAGGTTTTAGCTGACGGGTTTGTGAGAGTTCACGGCTGTTGCTTTGCTTGTCTTTGTGCGCAATCTGGGTTGGAGAATTCTAGGGAATGCATAGTTTATGGTTGGGTCTTGAAGTTTGGGGTCTTTTCTATAGGTTTTAGCTGACGGGTTTGTGAGAGTTCACGGCCGTTGCTTTGCTTGTCTTTGTGCGCAATCTGGGTTGGAGAATTCTAGGGAATGCATAGTTTATGGTTGGGTCTTGATGATAGGATGCATAAGGTGTTGTTTTGGTTCGAGAGATTGCCATTCGTTTGAATTTTGTTGGCTGCATATGTCCTGAATCCCATTGTTGGAAGTTGCAAAAATAGTTGCTGGAAAATGGATTTTAGCTTGCCGAAAGTTCTTATTGCATGATTTGTGTTGGGTTGAGTCCTGTGGAAGTAGTTGGCAGGCTTGCATTTCCATTTGAGTTCATGATTCACAGCTGTCTTCCTGCATAGTTGAAAGCTGGAAATTGCAGAAAAGTTTCAGGAGTTGCCGAAAGACTTTATTGCAGAAAGTTTATTTTTTCCGTAGCTTGCATGGAGTTGGCCTAGAAATCTTTCCCATTCTGGTTTTGTATGCATGATAAACCTAATAAGAACTTGAGATTGGGTGGTTTAAGATGATTGAACGCATCTGCCATGCAAAGTGTTGAAGCTCAAAAGCGTTACTTGTTGAAGCTTAAAACTATTTTGCATGAAAGTTCTCCAGGATTTGCAGATTTTCCTTCTAAGTTTTAACTCGTTTGGATGATGAAGTCGTGTGTTTTGTTGTCTAGTTAAAGTTTTGATGTTTAGTTGAAAGAGTTTGGATCAAAAATTGCATGCTTGGGTTTGAAATGTTGAAAAGGGGAGTGCAGCAAATTGTTGCAGAAGCCATCTTCGTAGTAATTTGCATGGAGTTTTGCATGAAAATCTTCATAAAATTGCAACTTTGCTCCCCGTTGTTTTCAGTGATGTTATCATGACCCAAATAATTGGAATTTGATCAATCTTGCCCTTTTGGAATTTCAATTTTCCTTTGGTATGTTTTAATTTGTTTTGGGCAGATTGTTTAGGAATTTTGGGATGGATTTTGAGTGTTTAATGATTCTTGATAATCCTTAGTTTTAATTTGGCTTCTAATGGAATTTTGGTAATATTGTTGTTTAATTAAAACAAATGGGTTTTCTTTTATTTTTGTGAAGTTTAGTTCTTAAGTCGTTAAATTTACTTTTTTTTTGCCTTTTAGACTCCTAGTATTATAATAATAATAATAAATTGGCACCTTAAACTTCTTTAATCTTTCAATTGGGTCCTTGTTTGTCTTAATTGGTTAAATATGAGTAGTTTACTCTCCTTGGAATGTTTTGAGTGATTCAATTTCATGTTCATTTCCATTTCATGTGATTATTCGTTAATTAAAGTGGTACCTTGACAATTTTATTGTTTTGGAGGGCAAATAAGTAATATCACTTCATTAGGGCCTCAACTCAAGGGAGGTACACCCTAGCCCTTATTTCTTACTTTATTTGACTCTACGTGCCCTATGTGACTTTACGTGTTTTATTACGTGTCTCTTGAATGTTTATTTATTTATTTCATTTATTTATTTGTTTGGTTTTAGTTTTGTATATTTATTTTAGTTCAATTTTGATCATTTGAAAGGCATGTAGATGCCAAGTTGTAATAGTTAGGTTTATTTTATTTATTTTCATTTCCCCCTGTTAGATTGTAGTAGGCCTCCCTCGAATGTAATAGTTAGGGTTTTATTCGCTTTCTTTTCGCTTGTGTGATTTACATGCTTACGTGCTATGTGTTACCGCTTTCTTAGGGCCTTGCATCTAGATATCATGATTATGTGTTATGTGTTTATGTGATATTATGTGTTTACATGCTTTTATTATATTTAACATGATTAGTTAGTTATGATTAATGTGTGACGTTATTACACTAGTCCAACGCTAGTTGTGATCCATTTCTCGATACCACAATAGTCCAACGCTAGTTGTGGTTCCCTTGTCCGATTTTTCACTAGTCCAACGCTAGCGAGAAAATAGAAATAAGGGCTAGTCCAACGCTAGACCCTTAGGAGCCCTTCGAGCGTTAGGTCATGATTGTGTGATAAAATCACTTCATCTCATGCATGTTTTTCTACTTTTAGGGTTTTTATCATTTTTACATGACATTTCCCTTGTATATATATCCCTTACCTCATGCTCCCGTTATATGTATAGCCCTTATCCCATATTTTCCCTTATATGTATATTCCTTACCCCTATATGTGATACATAACATTAGATTTGCATTTCATTTAAGAATTAGAATTAGGATAGTACATTTGTTTGATTAGATTAGGGATAACCCCCTTGAATATGGGATATGGACGAGTTTGGCTTTCTAGCCTTAGCACGCTCATATTCCCTCTATTAAAGGAAAAATTGAGTCACGAACATTAGTCCCCATACCCGACATGATGCACTCCTTTAAGACATGTATATTTGTATAATTATTTTATTTTATTTCTTTTCTTAGAGTCTCATATTTTTGCATTATTAGTGACTTCTTTGAAGAATCTTCATTGGGCATCACAATTAATGTGATTGGCATCAATTGAGCTTTGAAGAGAAATTTCGACCCCCGATACCCTCTTAGGTCTAGGGTTTGCATTCATATAGTACATCTAAATGTGATAAATCTTTAGGTTAAAATAAGAAAATCTTTGACTAAATCGCGCAACTAGCCTTGGCTAGGTTGAAATGGTGCCTTGGATTCTTATCCTTGCCTTCCCTTTCTTCAAATGTGACTCCCGAATCTTTTTCTCTGATTTTCGTAGACTTGGAGTCGTTTAAAAAGGGTTTTCTACTTTTTTCTTTAAAAATTTATTTTTTAGGTGACTTGGTACACCTTAACTCAATACCAAGTGGCGACTCCAATTTTTATTTCAAAAACCCTTTTTAACTATTATTTTGGGTCAAATCGTCGCATTACAAACCCCATTTAGGCCCATTTTCTTTTTAAATAAAAAATCCTTTTTTCAAATCAAAAATGAAACCAAAATTCACTTTTTAAACCATTTATTTTTCTTATAAAAAATGGGGCGCGACACTTCATCAATTTCTACTCCATTTCTTGCACCAAATCTCAACCATTTCGCACCAAAATTGAACACCACCTAGCTTAATACTTGGAGAGTTCATCTAGCTAAGAAAAGGAGCTGCATTTTCATGGATTTCTTGGACCAAGAAAGGACCGAAAATTCTGCTTTGGAACATCAAAACAAGTAAGTGATGACCAAACCTTGGAAACTTGAATTATGGAAGTTCTAGTGCACATCTAAGCTCTTGCATGCATGTGGGTAGTTTGTTTATGTTGGAAAAATGGTTGTGTGGGCTCTATGAACTCCCACATTTGATGGATGGACTGATTTGGTGAATGATGATGTTATTAATGTTAGTTTGGTGCTTAAATTAGTGAAATAATGTTGGGTTGTTGATAGAAACTTAAGGATGGTGCAATGACCAAAAGTGACCATTTTACCCCTGCTATGTTCATGCACTTTGATGCAAAATTTTGAGGTTCTAATGGCTTGTTTATGATGTATACATGTTATATTGAGTGTGTGAAAAGTTTCATTGAAAAATAACATGATTTGGTCACCCAAATGTGTTGATTTCGAAAGCTTAGAAAACTGGAAAATGGTTCCCGTAACTGCCCAGGCAGTCATCTTGTTTCGGCCATAAATCCTTGCTCCGATGTCGAAATCGAGTGCCGTTTGTGGTACTGGAAACTAGACATTCCCAGATTTCCATTGATATAAAATGCATGACCTGGTTCCACTTGAGTGAGCCACAACATTCGTTTGAAAATCGCTGTCCTGTTTCGTTGTTCACTGGAAGACAGAACAGGAACTACAACTTGATGCTCAAATGTGAGCTAGTTTTGGATGGATTTTAAAAATGGTTTCTTCTGAGAAATTGTAGATTAATGAAATTTTTTTCCAACGCCACTAACCACGCTCAATTCCAAGTTCAATTGAGTGAGTTGTGACCAAAGTTTGAAACTGACTCGGTGAACTAAAACCCTCTTTTGGCTAGCAAATGCTTAGATCATTGTTGGGACTTGTTGTTTTGAAATTCTTGGTGTTAATCACCTACCAAACACATCTTGGATGTTTATTAGACATTTTCTACACCAATCAACCATGTTTGAGAAAATTTCCTTGGCCAAATGCTTGAAAACGGGAAAAAGGAAGTCCAAGGCAGATTTGCCTTGGAACTTCTTACAACTTCATTGATTTTGTTAGCTGACTTCCCGTGATTATTTTCCTACAAAATTTGGCAGAGGAATGGACCTTATATGGTATTGTAATAATAAAAAATTTGGAGCCGTTCCAAGTCCGTTTAGATACTTAACCAAAGCTCCAAAACCTGAGATTCAAATCTGGAAAAACGGCAAAACAGGTTCCAAATTCCAGCAACTTTCAGCTATCATATCTTGGTGCTCAAAACTCCGATTGTTGACCTGCTTGTTTTGTTTTAAACCTTTTATGTAACTCTAATGGATTTCCAAATTTCAGAGGCTGGTTTGCATTGTGTGAATTTTACCGAATTTACAAACTTTGCCGAAAACCAACCTCTAAAACTGCCTTGGTGTCCAAAACAGTGACTTTGGGCCAAATTTTGAATACCTTCCATTTGGAATCATGGAAAAGTGTCTTCTAAGAACTTTTAGTACTTTCTAAGAGGTTTCCAACGGTACTAATTTTTCCAATTTTGGACTTGTAAAGAGTGAGATACGATTTTTCAAAGATCTCGTATCAAAACTGAAAATTTCCAAACCTTAAGGAAATGAAGTTTTTCAAATTTTCCTTATTCCTTCGATGTTACTTGAATGTATTATACTTGATTTCCAAGATGAAAACTCGATTGCTTTTGTGCTTTAAAACCCCATCTTTGAACCTCGATTTACGAGTGATTGGGGTTCGTTTTCATGAGATTTTCTTAGATTGTGCACTAAGTGCAATCTTCTCAATGATTGGGGGTTTATGAGTGATAAATCCTTATTAATTGTTCCGGCACACAAGAGGAACTTCAAGAGGATCCCACGGTGGACGTTTGAACTTCGAGTGCCATTTCTTCTTGTTTGCTTGGTGAGTGTCAAGTGTGTGTTACTTGAACTCCTGTGAACTCGATACATGTTTACTTGTTATTGATACTTGAGATTTTGAAATTTGAGATGAGCGTGTACTTTATCGCACTCGTTCTCGTTTGAAATGAATAACTCGTACTTGAATACTTGCATATCTCGATTGCTTGAATATACCACATGCTTGAATGACTTGAAATAGCATGCTATGGCTGCATACGTCGTTGGAGTGAATCTCCTCAACACTCAAATATACATGGGGGACGCCCAAAACCCCATTGGTCATCCTTGGACTCGAGCCGGCTTGGGCTTGGTTGGGCTCCTTGGTAAACCACGGGGAAAACATGAAAGCTTGATCTGGTGAGATATCTTGCTTGGCATACTCGAGTAGTATCGCCTTAAACAAATGACAGGGGGGCCCGATACAGGGGTATATAAGGCGAAAGGGGACATGTTAAGTGGAAATTCTACGGACTAGATGTGAGAGCCCGTAAAAGTTTTCTTAATTTATACCATTTAATTCTATTCCTTTCATGCATTTTCCTTATTTTATTTTACTACATTAATTTTCTGGACACTTTATAACTGAATATAGTTTTTCCAACCATTTTTCTAGTATAAGTTAGTTCGGGTTAAATTTGAAGTGCGTTATGGACGTGGGACCCGCTAGTGCGATAAACTTTTGGTGATTAAGTGATTTTTGTGCGAAGTATTATTATTTTATAAGGTGCTAGGAGACAATTAAAAGTTAGCTAGATAAATTACCATTGGTAGACAAAAGGATAAGCTTAAAACCCTAAAAGGACCCAAGTGTCACTATGCTATTAGAAGTTGGACTTTTGACCAAGGTTGGTAACTTTACTAAAATCAGATTTTTGACCAAAATTCATTCATTTTCTTGTCTCCTTTGGCTGAAATTAGTGAGAGAGAAACCAAGAGAGTTCTTCATCTTCCACTTCAATTTCTTGCCTAAATCTTGAGTTTCAACCGATTAATTTGCAAACTACTCCATAAAACTTATTTTCCAAGTAGTTTCCAAGGTGTTTGTGGAGTTATTTTTGGAGGACAAAGCCTAAGCTACCATCTTTCATAGGGAGATAAGGTATTTTGCCAAGAACCTCTTCTTTACTTCAATTAATTGCTTAGTAGTGGTTTTTAGTTGTTTTAGATGTTGTTTTGTGGAAGATTAGCACTTGAATGCATGAATTCCAGATTAGGGTTTCATTTTTTTTCCCAATTCTGCCCGGTTCTATTTCACCTTGTTAGAGGACGAACTAGCCTTAGTACAAAACATAAAGGTTGTAGAGAATGATGTTTTATAGTTGCCTAAAACATTTCAGCTCAATCGGAGCAACGTATCCTGTGAAAAGACCGAAATACCCCTGCTGCCCTGTTTCTGTCCGAAAAAGAAAATCAGCCTCTGTAAGTGGTTAGTTTGACCAGGAATATTACCGAATTGGTTGATGATGTCTTCTTAAGGATTATAGCCTTGTATCTTAGCTTTGAAATGGCTTTGGAATTACCTGAATTGGAGTTGTGTGTGCTGAGATATGAGTGAATAAAGCAGGACTGCTAGTGGATTTCAGCAGTGAATTTCGAACTGGAAACTCTGGAGTTGTTTTGGTAAATTTGGCCTAGTTAGGGTGAGAACTGGACTGAGTGGTCTTCATGAAAGTTGTAGGTCTTTGTCTTAGGTTTTGAACGCCTCCAAGAATGCCTTAAACGGACTTTGGTAGCCTGAGATATGGCCATTTAAAGGTAGTACGGTTAATTAGCCGATTAGTTGGAACTTGGTTCTGGGAATTGGGAATTTGACTAGGTTACACTAGAATTTGGACTAAGTGGTCTTCATCAAAATTGTACCCCTCTGTCTTAGCTTCGAAACGGTATAAATTACATCCCAATCCGATAAACGTAGCTTCTGATGTGTCCGTTACGCAAAACCCGTCAAATCTGTCTTTTGTTAAACTTCATTTCCGCACATGTTGTTAGCTTGATTTTTGTACTTATATGACTTTGAGCCTATGGAATAGCTATTGAAATGAGATGATATTGTGTGTGATTTTGGGATTGATTGAGGAAAACAATGAAGCCATAAATGGCTGGAAAAATAGGTAAATACAAAGGGCGTGCTGCCCAAATTTTCGCTCGAGGGCTAAGTTTCTATTTGAACTTGTATATTTTTCGTTTGGCAAATACTATGACCGTTTTCCATCTTAAAACATGATCCTTCTTCAATTGGAAACTCCAAATGTGTACTTACTCTTACCCAAATAAAGAGGAGTGGTTTAGGGTTTTCTTGGGTATTTTGACCTCTTTTTTTTCATGAATTTCATTAAGACCTTTAGTGTATAATATCTACTTGAATATGAGATGATTTTGAACCATATAAACGATTCCGAAAATAGTATTTCTTAGCCTATCTAGTTGGATTCTAACTTGTCTTTAGTTTGACTTTACGTTTGGTCTACGAAACCCTAATTATTCTTGTCCACGGGTCCAAATGTTCTCGTTTCACTTTAAAGTCTTTTTATATGTTCTACTCATCAATTGTTGAGTTTATTTGATTTCACCTAATTGTTTGTGCTAGATGAGCTGTAATATTCTTTCTCGTTTAATCTTAGATTTTCTCGGTGACTAAGGATAATATCCGAAAGAATATTTTGCACGTTGTTTTGCGTACATAGGTGAGTGTTCCTTGTTTGTTGTATTTTCTTGACTTCATGACTTGTGTTCTTGTTTGATAATGTGTTAAGTGCTTTCAAGGATTTCCAAAACGAGTTTTCTAGGCGAGCGTGTACTTTACAGCGCTCGACCTAAATGAAACGTGAAATTTTCAATGATTTAATGATTGCTACATTGTTGTGCATGATGTAAGCCTTTTGGTTGAACTGGGCCCTGCCCTTCGTTACCGATCGACTCGAGCCAGAAGCGGACTCGGTCGGGCGATATGGTGACCCTGGGTGAATTTGATATACTCGAGTATTACCTTGTAGGTTGGTGGAGCCTGGCCAATTTCCAGGAGGGGGTGAACGAAACGAAAGAACGAACGAGGATTTTATTTACCAAAAATGCATTTTATTTAATTGACCGGAGGAATAAGGGGAATGACAGGAGAACGAACGAACGAACGAATATATGGCTCCCTGTGAGCCCGTATCCTTTTAATGAATGTGTTTATCGCTTTATTTTGTATTTGTATCTTGAATTATTGGTTATATGTAATGAATGCATTGAACTTCTTGTTGCCTATGTGTTCGGAACCTCACTGAGCTTTTAGCTCATTCCTTTAGTTTTGTTTTCCTTAACAGGGAACGGCGAGCAAGGACAAGAGTTCGGTAGAGTCTAGCCTAGACTGGTTTCTTTGGTTTTGTAATGGTTCTCGCCCTAATGCTCGGCGGGCTGGATGTAGGGTGAATTGAGAACCTTTGTATATTCGATATTTGTACTCCCTTTTGAGATAGCAATGTATATAAGTTTTGCGTTAAGTTTTGGATTGTCGTTATATTTATTCCTATGTTTTATTTCGATTTTAATTGAGGACTGAAGTGAACGACTGAGTCCCGGCGAGAGCTGGGCAGGCGGTTCGCCGAACCCTCTGGTTCGCCTTAGGAGGAGGTGGGGCTGTCACAGTTGGTATCAGAGCCTACTTCGCGTGGTCTCTGCGTGAAGTGAGCCTGGACTGAGTGGTGAATAGATATGAAGGATTAAGTGCTCGTTCGAGCATAAGCTATGAACTGTGAATATTATAGGCCTTAAATCTTTTCCGTGGTATCTGAGGACCGTAGATAGGTACGTCAGGGAGAAATTTCGATTGTAGATAGTTTACTCTTGGGACTGGCCAGCTCGAGACGTGAATTGTCTTATTTCGGATTCTTGTGCCCGAGTACTCCAGAGTTGAGGCGGGGTTAAGTATTTGAGATTTGCATTTTGGAAACATGAACAGGCTTTGTCTGGCTAGAATGAGTACGAGAGGTCAATGGACATCTAGTTTGGATAGTAAGTGACGTGAAAGACCGGACGGGGTTATCTTAGCTGAGACTGGGACGACTTCACCTTTTCCTTTTGATTCGCCCGTATATTGCTACCACCTGACGTTAGTATGTGTGTTTGTGTACATGGTTATCTGGCCAACTTGATATGTATTTGTGTATTTGCTTATCTGTCTTCTTGATATGGCGTGTTATGTGCGGATATGTTTATTTGTGTATTTGGTATGTTGGATTTTGTTATTTTAGTCAATTTACTGCATTCATTCATTAAAGTACCCTTTTGAAAAGAAAAGAAAGAGGGAGGGGAAAAACTATATATATATATATATAGAAGGAAGACGTAGTCGCGGACATGGTCATAGCCGTGGAACAAAACGAGGCTAAGAGTCAAGAGAAAAAAGGGGAAACAACAGCTGAACAAAACACGGATCGAGAGTGCCACTTATATTTAAGAATTTATTATGACCCATTGTTTTGTCCGACAGGCTATCATCTGAGTTCCAGCAATTCTGCGAGATGGCACATTGGGTTGAGATGTATAAGGAAATCGTGGTTCTTCGAGACGAAATAGAAGTCCAAAAGAAACTAGCCGCATACTGGGAAGGGCGATGGAAGCACGAGTATTCAGAAAAAATTGAGCTCTTGCACAAGAACTTAGAGCTAAAAATGAAATACGAAGGAATTTCCTAGGAGGCCTTAGCAATGGCACCAAGCACTACTTCTATGGGGGTTCCAGAGAAAACTCAAAGGACAGAAATTGCAAGGCTACAAGTGAAGACCTTCCATGCAAAGAAAAGGAGCGCATCTCTTGAGAGTCAAAGGCCAGAACAGGGTAAGCAAGGTAGGCCATTTGCTAAGAAGGGTCGTGGAGCGGGTGGTGTGAAAATTTTGGAGACACTTAGGAAGGATACTCCAGGAGGAGACCCGAGTGGAAAAGGACCACTGAGAGGTATCTCACGAAGAGATCAAACCTCAATTCCTTTTCCATTTTGTAGCTATTGTAGAAAATCCAATCATATTGAAGTGGGTTGTTGGAAAAAAGGGGGAAGATGTCTGCGCTGTGGGAGCGCCGAGCATCGGATTGCTAATTGCCCGGTTCAATTGCGTGAAAAGAAAGAAATCCAGCAGCCAACCCAGACCGACCCTGGACCGTCAAATAGAGAAGGGACTGGAATGAAGACCCTCGTTTCTTCTGAGAACGTAGAAGGTACAGGCCATTGGTTACTTTAGATTTGATGGATCCCATTAAAGGGAAAATTTCGAGGACGAAATTTCTTTAAGGAGGAGAGAGTATGAGAGCCCGTAAAATTTTTCTTAATTTATACCATTTAATTCTATTCCTTTTCATGCATTTTCCTTATTTTATTTTACTACATTAATTTTCTGGACACTTTATAAGTGAATATAGTTTTTCCAACCATTTTTCTAGTATAAGTTAGTTCGGGTTAAATTTGAAGTGCGTTATGGACGTGGGACCCGCTAGTGCGATAAACTTTTGGTGATTAAGTGATTTTTGTGCGAAGTATTATTATTTTACAAGGTGCTAGGAGACAATTAAAAGTTAGCTAGATAAATTACCATTGGTAGACAAAAGGATAAGCTTAAAACCCTAAAAGGAGCCAAGTGTCACTATGCTATTAGAAGTTGGACTTTTGACCAAGGTTGGTAACTTTACTAAAATCAGATTTTTGACCAAAATTCATTCATTTTCTTGTCTCCTTTGGCTGAAATTAGTGAGAGAGAAACTGTGACAGCCCCACCTTCCCCTAAGGCGAACCAAAGGGGTTAGCAGACTGCCTGCCCAACTCTCGCCAGGACTAACGGTTCAGTTTAGAGCGATCTAATACGTTCCGGAACATACAAACGCGCGTAAACAAGTCAAAATGTCAAAATAAAAAATGAAACCGGAGTCGGCCATGAATAGTAACCGACGCGTCAAAACCCAACCAAACATCAAGCAAATATTTACATGTTGAAATTAAGCATATACAATCCAAAGTGGCATACAAAAGTTATTCAAAAATGGATACATGTACGGTTTGCCAAATCAAAAGAGAAACGGACCCAAAAGTACATTTAGGGTTTCAATCAAGGAGCTATACAAAAGATATGTCCATCTAGCTCAATTCGGCAACCAACTATCAAATCCAGTCCAAAAGTATTTATTTTCCTGTAAAGAAAACAAAAGGGAATAGAGTGAGCTTACGCCCAGTGAGATAATACCACTCAAGCAGCAAAGTTCACATAAGCAGAAAGCTTTTCATTCCAATTCATCAAAAGTAAGCAAAGGCACACATCAATAGTGGTGATAAAAGGATACGGGCGGTGTGACGCCCCGAAAGAATGAGTGTGAGAACCCGGAAATTTTCTAATTTTCTAGGGTTTATTTTTATTTAATCGCCCGCCTTTTCTACATTTTCTTTATTAGAAAAATTCCCCAGATAAAGTTTATGAGCAAAGATAGTTTTAAAATGATTTTTCTAGTATCGGTTAGTTTTTGAGAAATTAAGAGCGTATTTTGAACGTGGGACCCGTTAGTGCGGTAAATGCATTATATTTTTGACAACTTGTTGAAATTTTGTATTAAGTGATATTATTTTACAAGGTGTTAAGATATTTGTATTGGAGAGACAAAAAGATAAGTTTTAAACCTAAAGGTGACATGTGTCACCATATGATTAAATCTTGTTTTGACTTACTATTCAACCTTTTACCATTTACCATAATAACTTCAAAAATTGACCAAAATATCTTCATTTCTAAGCTTCACATGGCCGGCCACCTTCAAGCAATAAGGGAAGAAAAGCTCTCCAATTTCTTTGCTCCAAGCTTGCTTAATCTTCACTTTTAACTGTTTAATTTTAGTTTTACTCCATAAAACCTCTTCACTTAGTGTTTGTGAGTTGTTTGGTGGAGTTGTTTGGGAAGCTAAGGTGACAAGTTGCTCTCCCTCTTGTTTTACTAAGGTGAGTAGTGGATGAACCCCTCTCCTTCCTTAATTGATGCCTAAATCATGATTAGTGGTGGTATGAGATGCAATATTATGGATTATTTCTTGATTTGTGGTTGAAGTGATGAAGTTTTATTATTTTTGGGGATTTTTCTGTTTTAATATAAGCATGATTGTGTGGTCATGTATGATGATTGGAAATGTTATGTAATGAAGCTAGAAGGTGGAAAAAGTGGACAATTGCAATCAATTTCTGTTTTGGAAGAAATTTCAGAAAATTAGGTTTTGTGAAGGAACATTCTGCCCGAATTTTTAGCTCCTAGTTAGAGGCCGAATTTGTAACAGCCCCACTTTCCCCTAAGGTGAACCAAAGGGGTGAGCGGACTGCCTGCCCAGCTCTCACCAGGACTCACGATGCAGACTAGAACTATCTATAGCTATCCGGAACTTACGAGCGAGCGTAAACGAGTCAAAATGGTAAAATAACCCAAAATTTAAAAAAATGGAATCCGAAGTCGGCCATGAATAGTGACCGACCCGTCAGAACCCAACCGAAATAGCCAATAACATTCACATCTGAACTTTAGCGTTTACAAATCAAAATGACATACAAAAGTTTTCAAAAGTTAATATATACACACGGTTTGCCAAATCAAAAGAGAAAACGCCCCAAAAGTACACTTAGGGTTTTAATACATGAGCTATACAAAAGATATGTTCAACTAGCTCAATTTGGCAGCCATTTGTCAAATCCAGACCAAAAGGGTTTATTTTCCTGTAAGGAAAACAAAAGGAACGGAAAGGGGTGAGCTTGCGCTCAATAAGGTACCAAACAGATAGCATTAAAATCATGGCATTTCACATTTAACAAATCAGATACACATGTCAGATGTAAAGCAAAGGAACCAATGATTCAAATCAGAAGGATACGGGTGGCTCTCAGGAGCCAAATTTCCAGCGCAATACTTGATCCAAACCGGTTGACTCTCCGTCAACGTATATAGAACCAATGCGTCCGTAGACCCCTCTTATCACCGAATTCCGTCCACCAAACACCCCTTTACCAGGCCCGCTCACCTCAAACGAACAAAATGGTAATACTCGAGTATACCCGGAATCAAGGGTCTCAATACCCAAAATCCCCGAACAGACTACCGTGGTTCGTTATCTAATCGTCCAGGCCCTTGCCGGCCCGACTCAAATAACTTAGCCACAGGATTGAGCTCATAGGTCATAGAAATCCGAACAGATGCAGACATAGATAACAGATTCAAATTTTGCATAGTAAATTGGCATATGAACAGACTAGAGAACGAGTGTGATAAAGTACACCCTCGTCTCGAACAAATAAACAGATTGCAGAGCAGAAATCAAGTTAAATAGCAATGGAGGGGAGTGGTACACTCACCGGCTCAACTTCAAAAGTTTTTACTTCAGATTGGCCTTAATCGCCAAGAAACCCTAAAATAATCAAAATAAACCAATTGAAGGTTTCATATCCAAAATCGAGTAAACAGAATGCACAAGTGAGGCTCGACTACACGTCGGACGCCTTGCCCAAAAATACTAATGCAAGGGTGCAAAAACATGATTTTCTTGGAAACAAAAGATAACATGAAGACCTAGGGTCAACAACCCAAAAGCCCTTCATTTCCATCAAAAGGCAAATCCAACTTAAAGAACCAAACGGCCTAGAAAATCGGACAGCATTTCCCCTAAATTTCTTACTTTTTCAGCCATTAAGGCTTCATGATTTCCTCAAATCAGTCCCAAAACCTCACACAAAAGTCATCTCATTTCCCAAAAGCCGTTCACTAGGCTCAAAGCAATACAAGTACAAAAGTTAGCTAGGAAATGACCGGAATAAGAGTAAGCCTTAAAACATGCAAACAAGTACAATGAGACTCGATAACGAATCATAAAGCCATGCCAATCACAACCCCAATAGGGTTTCATATACATATATAAGCATAATAGCAAACCAGAAAATCAGAAAATATAACTCATTTGATCAATCAACAAAAACAGGTTTGGCCTCCGTATACGGTAATGGCACAAAATGCGCTACGCTTATCGGATGAGGGCGTAAGACCCACCATCTCGAAGCTAAAAGACAGGGCTACAACAATGTAGAAGGCCTCTCAGTCCAAATCCTAGCACAACTAGGTCAAATGTGCCAAATACTAAACCAGAATTACCAAAACAGGTTTGCAAAACACACAAAACTGTAAGGAACACAACTCAGTCTATACAAGTCCAAATGCCGAAATTCCAAAGGCATAAGCTAGCTAAGACATCCAGCTACATTTCATCAGAAGACACCAACTTCAAAATCCAAACCAATGCCAGTCAAAATAGACAATTACTATCGCAGTTCGTACATTCTGTTCACCCAGAACAGCAACAGTAAAAACGGCATAACTCACTCTACACTACTCCAAATGCCCTGAAATTTTGCAGGCACTTCAAAATCATCAATACCTACAACTTTAATGTTTTGAGCAAAGTCCAATTCGGCCTCTATCTATGACCTAAAATTTCGGACAGAATGTTCAACCAAGAACCCTAATTTTCCAGAAATTCTTCCAAATTCAAAATTGATTGCAATTTCCTATCATATGCACCTACTAGAGCTAAAGCCCCTTATTACCAACCATAAAAAACAACCACACCATCAAGATCATATGAAACCAGAAAATTCATCATAAAATTGAAAACTCCACCAAAACACTTCAAATCAAGAAACAAGTCACATAATCCATCACTTTAGGTCCCATTAAGCACCATATAAGCATCAATAAGTGTAGTAGAATGTTTAATCATCACTTACCTAAGAAATAATAGAAGAGGAGTTGTAGACCACCCTAGCTCTTCAAGAAAACTTCACCAAACAACCTCTATCACCAACTAGAAAGATTTTTATGGAGTAGAAATGGATGTAAGCAAATGTTTTTGGGTGATTTGCACCAAGTAGTAGCTAGAACTTGAAGAGTTTCTTCTTCCTTCCTTGCACAAGAGGTTCGGCCAACAAGAGGTAAGAAATGGTAATTTTTTGTGCATTTTTGAGATATTTAACCAATTTTTGGTCAAAAGTCAAAATAGTGAATAGTAACTCTTAAGTCAAAACCAATGTAGTGGTGACACTTGTCACCTACATTAATGAAATCTTATCTTTCTTTTTCCTCTCACATCAATCAATCTCACTCTCTACTTATCTCTTAACACCCGATAAATTTTACACAGTATCCGAAACTTAACCTTATTGGCCGAATTTTTCCGAACTTTTCGCACTAGCGGGTCCCACGTCCAATATATATTCTTAATTTTCTAAAAACTCTCCAATACTAGAAAAATTATCTAAAAACTATAATTGCTCATAAAATTTATCTAGAAAATTTTCCGGATACAGAAAGTGCAGAAAACAAGCCATGAAAAATGAGAAAACCTAGAAAATGCAAATTACGGGTTCTCACAGAATTGGCCTTTTCTTAAAAAATGAAAGTTGTAGGAAATGACATTTTAGAGGTGCCTACAAAATTTCAGGTCAATCGGAGCGGCGTAGCTTGAGAAAAGTCGAAATTACTATTGCTGTTCTGGTTATACCCGAATGTAAGAATTGCGCCTGTAATTGGTTGTTTTGGCTGGAATTGCTTCCGAATTGGTTGTTGAGGTCTTCTGATGAAATTTAGCCCTGATTCTTATCTTTCAGCTGGTTTTGGAATTTCTGGATTTGGACTTGGATGGCCTGATTTATGATGTTTCCGCTAGAATGCATTCTGTGAATCTGTTTTTCCGGTTCTGATGTAGTTTCTTGCATTTTTGACCTGGTTACACTCGAAACTGGGTTGAGTGACCTTCTGTAATATTGTAGCCCTATCTCTTAGCTTCGAAACAGTGTATCTTGCACCTTCATCCGACAATCGTAGACCCTTTGGTACCATTACCGTAAAATGACGTCAAAAACTATTTTTCTGGTTTTGAGCTTAACTTTCATTTCCGGACTTTTCCCTAGCTTGACTTGTACTAGTACTACTTGGAGCTTGCTGAATGGCTATTGGATGAACTTGTTGTTGTGTGTGTACCTTTGGGTTGGAATGAGGAAATAATAAAGCCATGATGGCTGGAAAAGTTAGCAAATTCAGGGGAAGTGCTGTCCGAACTTTGAAGGGATTTGTTTGCATTGAGTTTGTGATCTAAGACTTGGATTTGAGCAAGGCAATGTTATATGATGGATGATTTCTGAGCCGTGGAGGTGAGTGACCCTAAACTATTTCCAAAGTACTTGTGAAACGTTTCTTGCAATATTTAGTTTTGAACTGTTTCCAAAGTTACTTTTGAACTGTTTTCTTGCATATCATGCGTGCTTATATGAGAGTGTTCCTTGTTTGATATATTTCCTTGACTTATTGGCATGTTATTAGGGATTGATAATGTGTTAAGTGCTTTCAATGATTGTTAAAACGAGTTTTCTGGACGAGTGTGTACTTTATCGCACTCGACCTAAATAAATGTGAAATTTTCAATGATTAAGGATTAAATGTTACTTGTGCATGAATGTAAGCCTTTTGGCTGAACTGGCCACTGCCCTTCGTTACCGATCGACTCGAGCCAGAAGCGGACTCGGTCGGGCGATATGGTGACCCTGGGTGAATTTGGTATACTCGAGTATTACCTTTGTAGTCCGGCTACGTCCGGATGGGTGGAGTCCGGCTACGTCCGAATGGATGGAGTCCGGTCAACGTCCGGAAAGGGGATGAACGAATAAAAGGATGAACGAGGGATTCTACTTACAAAAAATGAAATTTTCAAATGATTGGAGGAACAAGGGGAAATGACAAGAGAACGAATGTATCCTTTTCATGAATGTTACTATCGCTTTCCATTGTACATGTTTCCTGAATTATTGATACTCCATATTTAATGTTTTGTAAATGTTGTAATTGTTTCTGGACTTATCATTTGATTTATGACCTCATTGAAATGAACTATTGTTAAACCGATTGATTACTGATTTTACTGGTTACTCGCTGAGCTTCTAACTCACCCCAAAACTATTTTATTCCCCTCCACAGGGTTCGTGGCGAAGGAAGGACTTGTTGTGCTTATTCACATGTCTGGATGGCCTATATCTTGTACAGTTTGGATTTGGAATCATTTTATGTATAGTTGAGAATTGTTTCCGCTTCGCTTATGACATGTAATTATTGGAGAATTTGATGTAATATTTGAGATTTTTCTTGTAATTTATTTGAGGACTTTAGTGAACGACTGAGTCTCGGCGAGAGCTGGGCAGGCGGCCCGCCGAACCCTCTGGTTCGCCTTAGGGGGAGGTGGGGCTGCTCTCAAGAGCCCTTTTCCTCGTTTGCATTTTTGATCGAACCTCATTGACCCTCCGTCAATGTTTAAGAGTAACCAACCGTAGGCTCCACTTTACTTCCATTCCTTCCACCCAACATACCCCTACCGGGCCGAACTCCAAACAGTAGAAATTTGGTAATACTCGAGTATACCGGAATCAAGAGTCTCACTACTACAAGATTCCATATAACAGTCCCCATGGCTCGTCAATTTTCACGACCAAGCCCTCGCCGGCTCGATCCAATCGACTACCAATGGGGTTGAGCTCAGTCGTATCAGTAATGGTCGTTGGATACTCGTCCAAGCGACACCAAATTCATGAACCAATTCAGTATTTCATGTATCATTCAATCATTACAGTAAAACAGTAGACAGTCATATGAGATACCAAATGGGTGAGGGCGATCAAGTACACCCTCACTCAATTAAGTTCAACGGAGCAAATAATCCTTCAAGGCATCAAGTTCACATATACCAAAGCCACATTGTAAACAACAAGTGAGTGGTACACTCACCAATCAAGCAAATGATATTTCATGCACTTCCGCCTAAGAACGTCTTGCACCACCGTCACGTCCTAGAACATTCAAATAAGCATAATAAGACTCAATTACAAGTCATAACCAATGTCAAATACCACCAAAATAAGGTTCCACTAGAATGTATAAGCACTAGAGTAAACCAAGAAAATCCGGAAATGGCATTAAGCTCTAACCCCAAAAAATAGTTTTTTGACATCAGTTTGCGGTTTTGGCACCATTGGCACTACGATTATCGGATGGAGGTGAAAGATACACCATTTTGAAGCTAAGAGATAGGGCTACAATGTTGAAGAAGGCTACTCTATCCAGTTTCGAGTGTAACCAGGTCAAAAATGCAATATACTACACCAGAACCGCAAAAACAGGTTCACAAACCGCATTCTGGTTCAAACATCATAAGTCAGGCTACCAAAGTCCAAATCAAGTAATTCCAAAGCCATCCGAAAGATACGATACACAAATACAATTCATCAGAAGACCTCAACAACCAATTCCGAAGTATTCCCAACCAAAATAACCAATACAGACTCAATTATCAAATTCGGGTAGAAACAGGGCAGCAGGGGTAATTCAGTCTTTTCACAAGCTACGTTGCTCCGATTGCCCTGAAATTTTGTATCCATCTCTAAAATATCATTCCCTACAACTTTAAAGTTTTAACCCAAGGCCAATTCATCCTCTAACTATGAGGTACTGTGCCGGGCAGAATGTAAAATAATGAAACCCTAACTTTCCAAATTTCTTTCCAAAGCAGAAATTTCTTGCAATTAACCACCATATACACCTTCTAGCTTCATTCTAGATCATTTGATGCGGTTGAGCACGAGGCCAAAGTGTACAAGTAGACCCTGTGAAGGTGCCCCAAGGCCCAGTGACACGAGCACGAGCTAAGAGATTCAAGGAGTCCCTCCAAGCCTTGGTACGTGCCATCCAAACCCAAGAGAAACCGGGCATTGAAGGAATTGAGTTGGAATATCCTTGCACGACTACTAAAATGCTACTAACTGTTTATCTCAGCTCATATCTTTTGATGATTACAAAACAATTGGATGTTTCTAATACCTTTTGTAGAGATCCTTTTCAGAAATGAACCAAACAGGTCTGTGGATTTAAAGTAGAAAAAGAAGATAAAAAAGAATGAAGTCTTCTGAGGATGATGTCGGACGCACAAAAAGAGAGTATCGGACGTCCGACATTCTTTGAGTATCTTCGGACGAATAAAGAACTCAGACTCGGACGTCCGACATTCTTTGAGTATCTTCGGACGAATAAAGAACTCAGACTCGGACGTCCGAAGAAGACAAGCCAGGAGTTACTTGTTTACTGATCAGGATCGGACGCTCAACAACTGTGTATCGGACGTCCGACAAGTATTGCTGCTCTTCGGACGAATCACTCAGGATGCATCGACCGTCCGAAGGAATTGAAGAAGAAAGTCCAAGAATGCATCCTACCCTCGGACGCATAAATACCAAGTATCGGACGTCCGACAGCACCAACGGCTAGTTGACTCTTCAGTTGCCTTCTACCCGTTGACAACATTAATTGAAGAATTCTCTGGTCTCCTATAAATAGAACAAAGTCAACCACTTCAAGACAACTTTGTACAACAAGACTACATCAGATTGTGAGTGATTCAAGTGCTAGAATACTCAAAAGGAACATTTGTACTCTTTGTTTGTGCAATCTTCGTGTAGTTTTTCAAGTGTGACACAGCTTCTTCAATAGTGTAGCATAGTGAGGGTTTGCGAGTGTTTGTAAAACTTCCTTGCTTGACCAAGTGTGGTTTGGGGCAAGAAGGAAGTGATCCCTTCCTTGTACACAAAAGATTGGTTGCAAGTTTGTTCAACTTGAAGTAACTTGGTATATAAAGGTGGTGTTCAAACCTCAGTTGTGTTTGAAGCCTGGTTTGTTTCTTTACTTTCATTTACTGCTTTTCTACATAAACTATTCTTCTCTTCATCTCACGAATATCTGTGCTCTTGTGCTATCTCGTTCATTGGGAGGTATTTGAGAAAAGAAAGGTAATCTGTGAAAAAAGTGGACTATATCTTAGCAGTTCTTTGAAAGCCTAATTCACCCCCCCTCTTAGGTTGTCTTCGATCCTTACACTTACAATTGAAGATGCAAGTGTTCAAGCTCCAAACGGCGGGCTGAGCCGCAATTAAGTACCCTCGCTGAGCCGTACGGGACTTTCGGTCAAGTGAAGGCCCAAGGGGCTGGCCGAACTTTCCTTGTTATTTTTTCAGTTTATTAGGTCTTAGTCACGGCTATAAATAGCCTGAAGTCGCATGTTACATTCAGTTTTTGAGAGTATTGAATAAAATTTCCAGAATTTCGTCCATTCCTTGTGGCAAATTCCCTTAGCTTGTGAAAGCTAAGTTGAACATCCTAGAGTTGATCCTAGGCTGTTCTTGACTTATCAATCAAACACATACACTTGATTGTGGCGTCCTCTACCGTTAAATCTGTTCTTGAGTGGTCCAAGTTCGGGTTCAACTCCATCAAATCTTCATCGTGTTCCTCTAGATCCGAAGTAGCTTCCGTCTCTCGCATCAGCTGGCATCAGAGCTGGTTAGAGGTATCAGGAATATCCCTTTTTATTGTTTTTAGATCTATTTTAGTCTTCTAAATTCGTAGCTCAAGTGCTCGGGTTTGTCAAGTCCGAAATCTGTCTTGGTTGTTTCCTTGTCAGAAATCTGTCTTTGTTGTTTAGTTGTTGTCCGAAACTTTCTGTCCAGTTTTGTCTTGTGTTTATGTTCTGTTTAAATCCAAAAAAATCTATTGTGATGCATACCTTATTGTCATTCCCTTGAGTCGTTGCTGGAATTAATTTGCTGGGATGTCGAATCTGTTTGCACTTGTTTCTTGAACCTTTGTGTTGTTGCTTTGCAAAACTCGAACATCAAAACCTTATTGGGGAAGTCTTGAGCTTCTTGGATCAAAGAAGTTAATCTTCGCAGTCTTGAAACCTGAAATAAACCTTCAACCGTGTTCTTGTTTTCATGGAACTTTGATCTTGAAACCAAATCTGTCCAAGTTGTTTACGTTAATTGCTGTGAAATTGTGGTCTAAACTAGCTGGCTATTGTGTGAAAACACCCCAACAGAAGTCAAAAAAAAAAATTCAAGAAAGACGGCTCTAGTTTCCAATTCTTGACCAGCCTTCATGTTTTACCAAATCTGATTCAAACTTGGACTTCCAAATCTGAACAGCCCTAGTCTTGGTCAGCCTTCAAGCCACCAAATTTGATTCAAACTTGGACTTCCAAATCTGAACAACCTCCAATTCTTGACAGCCTACAAGTTTACCAAATTTGGTGCCAAATCTGACTTCCAAATCTGACCAGCCCCAAAATTTCGAATTTGAACCACTTGGGACTCCCAAATCTGACCAAACTCCAAGGTTTCCAATCCTTGGCAACCCCAAGTGTCCAAATCAGATCAAACTTTCCAATTTCCGAATCTTGAATTCTTGAATTTTCCTAAAACCGTTGGAGCAATTGTGCCACCCGATTGGGCTGAGTTTTAGGTAGTAGATTGCCCATTATTTGAGCAGCCTAAGGCCACCCAAAATACTCCAAAACCCTTACCAAAAAGACCACGGACCAGCAGCTCAACAAATTCCAGAAAATTGGGTTTCGGGTAGAGTTTTCTAGGATTTTCAAAATTTCAGCATTCAAGTTAATTGTCTTACTTTCTTTTGAGCCGTTAGTTATTGTCCAGCTATATTCTGAGTCTTGAGTCGTGTCTAGGTCTTCAGTCATACACCTCCATTTATTGCTACTAGCTTGTGTGTCACTTGTTGACTAGTCAAGAACGTATACTGCGGTGACGCCTAGTTTGTTCAACCCGAGCAACTAGCAAGCCAAGGAATTGCTTGGTAAGATTATTAGAGAGTGATACACTTGAGTGAAACACGAGTGTGAGTGACCTATACATCGTATTAAAAAAAAAAAAGAGAGAGGAACTCGTTTTTGTTTATTTGTTTTGCAGGTGGACTAAATATGTCTAGTGAAGTTGGTGAACAAACCATGGACATCAAATTACAGTTGGAAGCCATGATGAGGGAGTTCAAACGATTGCTTAAGAATGAAATTGAACCATTGCATGATCGAATTGATCAGTTGGAGAACTCGAGACCTCCACCTACCCCGAGTAAGGGCAAAGAATCGGCATACTCAAACGATGAAGAGGAAGCGTTTGAGGGAAGGTACCAAAATGATCAAAGGTTCCAACGTCGAGGAGATGACACCATTAAAGGTGTCAAACTCAAGATTCCCTCATTCCAAGGCAAGTCGGACCCCGAGGCGTACTTGGAGTGGGAACGGAAAATTGAGTTAGTCTATGAATGCCACACCTATACGGAGGAGCAAAAGGTGAAACTAGCAGCCGTAGAATTCACTGACTACGCCTCCATTTGGTGGGACCAACTTAGACTGAGCCGAAGGAGAAATCGTGAGAGACCTGTGGAAACTTGGGAGGAAATGAGGAGTCTGATGAGAAAAAGGTTTGTTCCGAGCTACTATAGTCGAGATCTACACTGTCGGCTACAAGCTCTCAACCAAGGGTCCATGTCAGTTGAGGATTATTACAAGGAGATGGAAATGGCCATCATGAAGGCGGATTTGCGTGAAGATGGAGAGGCCACTATGGCTCGTTTTCTACATGGATTGAGGCCCGAGATTGCCGAAGTAGTGGAACTCCAACACTACCTCGACATGAATGAAATGCTCGAGAAGGCGGTTACAATTGAACGGCGCCTCAAGAGGAGGGGTACTGCGCGACAAAGCACTACTTATCAAGCTGGAAATTGGCGCACTTCTCAACCAAAAAGGGAGGAGAAAGCCGCAGCTCCTTCTTACCCTCCAAGGCCGAATGGCCTCCCTTCCAAGGCAACGCCCAAGCCTGACTTTAAGGCTAATAATGCAGCTTCCAAACCGCGTGGTTGAGACACCAAGTGCTTTAAGTGTCAAGGATTTGGCCATATCGCTTCTCAATGCCCCAGCCAAAGGACCATGCTGATGTTACCAAATGGGGAAATTGTATCAGATGAGGAAGAGGAGTACGAGGGGATACCACCTCTAGAAGAGGAAGAGAATGAATCGAGTGAGGAGATACCTACGCATGAGGAGATTGGATGCCTAGTGGTTCGAAAGGTCCTCACTACCCGCGCCAAAGAGGAGGAAATGGAGGTACAACGGGACAACCTTTTCTACACAAGGTGTCATATCAAGGATAAGGTGTGTAGTGTTGTTATTGATAGTGGGAGTTGTGCCAATGTCGCTAGTCTACTCATGGTAGAAATGCGAGGGCTCCAAGTTATCAAACATCCAAGACCTTATCGCCTTCAATGGTTGAACAATGAAGGGGAAGTCCGTGTGTTTAGACAAGTAAAAGTGCCATTCCGAATTGGCAAGTATGAAGACGAGGTTACTTGTGATGTCGTGCCGATGCAAGCAAGTCACCTCATTCTTGGACGGCCTTGGCAATATGATCGCGATGTCGAATTCAAGGGAAGAGCTAATAAATATGTCTTTACTCATTGCAATAGAAAGGTGACACTTGTACCTCTCACCCCAAAACAAGTGTATGAAGATCAAATGAGGCTCCAAAAGGAGTATGAGCTAGAACTTGAGAGAAAAAAGCGAGAGAAAAGTGAGGAAGAAAAAGGAGAGAGTAGGGCCGAAACCCTAGGGAAGAAAAAGGCAACAAGTGGGTCGGCTATGAGAGAAGAAAATAAGGGAAAGCTAAGCTTGCTAGCAAAAGCCAAAGATGTAAGGCGAGCTTTGTCTTCCAACCAACTCTTACTTATGCTTGTGTGCAAAGAAGAGTTGGTCAATTCATCCATACCTACTGACTCCTTGCCTTCTACTATGTTACCTCTCTTGCAGGAATTTGAGGACATATTTCCTGAGGATGTACCTGATGGACTACCACCGCTAAGGGGAATCGAGCACCAAATCGATCTCATTCCTGGAGCACCATTGCCTAACAAACCAGCCTATAGAATGGGTCCTAAGGAAACAAAGGAATTGCAAAGGCAAGTGGAGGAATTGCTAAGGAAAGGTTGGGCTAGAGAAAGTCTAAGTCTATGCGTTGTACCAGTGATTCTCGTGCCAAAGAAAGATGGAGCGTGGAGAATGTGCACCGACTGTCGAGCAGTCAATGCAATCACGGTAAAATATCGTCACCCCATCCCTAGGTTAGATGATATGTTAGATGAATTGCATGGTGCCATTATATTCACTAAAATTGATTTGAAAAGTGGTTACCACCAAATAAGAATGAAAGAGGGAGACGAGTGGAAAACCGCTTTCAAAACTAAACATGGTCTATACGAGTGGTTAGTAATGCCATTTGGCTTAACTAATGCACCTAGTACCTTCATGCGTTTGATGAACCATGTTTTGAGACCTTTTCTTGGGAAATTTGTAGTGGTTTACTTTGATGATATTCTGATTTATAGTAGAAGCTTAGAGGAACACCTTGAGCACCTCAAAGCCATCTTTGCAGTACTTCGAAGGGAAAGGCTATATGCCAACCTTAAGAAGTGCACATTTTGCACTGATCGTGTTGTGTTTCTAAGATATGTTGTAAGTGCGCAGGGCATTCATGTAGATGAAGAGAAGATTAAGTCCATCCAAGAGTGGCCAACACCTACCTCTGTAAGTGATGTGCGCAGCTTTCATGGATTAGCAAGCTTCTACCGTCGCTTTGTGAAGGATTTTAGCACCATTCCTGCACCTCTTACCGCGGTCATAAAGAAGAACGAGAAGTTCTTTTGGGGGGAAGCCCAAGTTAAGGCTTTTCAATTGTTGAAACACAAACTCACACATGCACCACTCCTTGCAATACCTAACTTTGATCTCACTTTTGAAGTGGAATGTGATGCATCAGGTGTAGGAGTAGGAGCCGTACTCATGCAAGGAGGGAGACCGATTGCCTACTTTAGTGAGAAATTAAATGGCGCGGTCCTCAACTATTCAACTTATGACAAGGAGATGTTTGCCCTCGTACGTGCCTTGGAGACATGGCAACACTACCTACGTGCCCGGGAATTCGTCATCAAAACTGACCATGAGTCTCTCAAGCACCTAAAAGGACAACAAAAGCTGAGCAAACGGCATGCCCGATGGGTAGCCTTCATCGAGTCTTTTCCATACGTCATCAAATACAAAACAGGTAAGTCTAATGTAGTAGCTGACGTTTTATCTCGGAGACACATTTTGCTCACTGCCTTAGATGCTAAACTCCTAGGCTTTGAGCTCATGAAGGAGTTGTATAAGGATGACTTGGATTTTGCCAACGCTTATGCGAATTGGGGAAAATCTGACTTTGAAAAGTTCTTTGTACATGATGGGTTCTTATTTTATCTTACCAAGCTGTGCATTCCTCGAGGGTCCATACGTGACTTACTTATTCAGGAGTCACATAGTGGTGGACTAATGGGACACTTTGGTGTCACCAAGACATTAGCTGTATTGCAGGAACACTTCCATTGGCCTCGCATGCGCAAGGACGTGGAGAGGATTGTTGAAAGATGTGGTGTGTGCCACAAAGCTAAGTCTCGGGTCAACCCAAACGGTTTGTATATTCCTTTACCCATACCTCACCAACCTTGGGTTGACATCTCCATGGATTTCGTGCTTGGTTTACCTCGTTCAAAGCGTGGCCATGACTCTATATTTGTTGTGGTAGATAGGTTCTCCAAAATGGCTCACTTTATTGCATGTCATAAGACGGATGATGCTTTACACATTGCTGATTTATTCTTTAAAGAGGTTGTTCGTTTGCATGGCATACCTAGGACAATAGTATCCGATAGAGATGTCAAGTTTTTGAGCTATTTCTGGAAATCTTTATGGGGTCGGTTGGGAACCAAACTGTTGTTCTCTACCTCTAGTCATCCTCAAACGGACGGACAAACTGAGGTAGTCAATAGGACTTTATCCACACTCCTACGTGCAATCATAAAGAAAAATATCAAGTCATGGGAGGAGTGTCTACCTCATGTTGAGTTTGCATACAATAGGGCTGTGCATAGTGCTACACAATTCTCGCCTTTTGAAGTTGTGTATGGTTTGAACCCCTTAACTCCCTTAGATTTGTTGCCATTACCTTCTTCTGAGCATATGAACTTAGATGGCAAGAAGAAAGCTGAGTTCGTGAGATCATTACATGACAAGGTTCGTACCAACATCGAGAGGAGGACGGCCCAATATGTCCAACAAGCTAATAAGCACAGGCGCAAGCTTGTCTTTGAACCAGGTGATTGGGTCTGGTTACATTTGCACAAGGAGAGGTTTCCAAAACAACGGCAAAGCAAGCTGTCACCAAGAGGAGATGGGCCTTTTCAAGTTATTGAGCGCATCAACGACAATGCATACCGCTTAGATCTGCCTGGTGAGTATACTGTTAGTGCTACATTCAATGTTGCTGATCTAAGTCCATTTATTGCAGGGGACGAGTACGATTTGAGGGCAAATCCTTTTCAAGAGGAGGGGAATGATGCGGTTGAGCACGAGGCCCAAAGTGTACAAGTAGACCCTGTGAAGGTGCTCCAAGGCCCAGTGACACGAGCACGAGCTAAGAGATTCAAGGAGTCCCTCCAAGCCTTGGTACGTGCCATCCAAACCCAAGAGAAACCGGGCATTGAAGGAATTGAGTTGGAATATCCTTGCACGACTACTAAAATGCTGCTTACAATTGAAGATGCAAGTGTTCAAGCTCCAAACGGCGGGCTGAGCCGCAGTTAAGTACCCTCGCTGAGCCGTACGGGACTTTCGGTCAAGTGAAGGCCCAAGGGGCTGGCCGAACTTTCCTTGTTATTTTTTCAGTTTATTAGGTCTTAGTCACGGCTATAAATAGCCTGAAGTCGCATGTTACATTCAGTTTTTGAGAGTATTGAATAAAATTTCCAGAATTTCGTCCATTCCTTGTGGCAAATTCCCTTAGCTTGTGAAAGCTAAGTTGAACATCCTAGAGTTAATCCTAGGCTGTTCTTGACTTATCAATCAAACACACACACTTGATTGTGGCGTCCTCTACCGTTAAATCTGTTCTTGAGTGGTCCAAGTTCGGGTTCAACTCCATCAAATCTTCATCGTGTTCCTCTAGATCCGAAATAGCTTCCGTCTCTCGCATCATCATTTCCAATCATCATACATAGCCACACTATAAAAATCATATTAAAACAGAAATATCCTAATTAAATAGAAAATGTCATCAATCTCAACCAAAATCATGAAATAACACCAAAGATCATTACTTTAACTCCCATAGGTCACTACTTAAGCATTATTGGAAAGACAAGAGTAGTCCCTTAGTCAGTCACCTTATAAGACAAGAAAGGAAGCAATTCAACACCTTAGCCTTCCAAACAACTTCACCAATCACCTCACAATCACTAAGTGGAGAGGTTTTATGGAGCAAACCCAAAATTAAACGGTGGAAATTGAAGTTTGAAGCAAGATTATGAAGTAGGAAGTTGGAGGATTTTTTTTTCTTTCTTTGAGCAAGAGGTTCGGCCAAGAGAGGTAAGAAATGAAGATGATTTTTGGCCAATTTTAATTAAATAGTAAAGTTATGAATAGTAGTCAAACTTAAGAATTAATCTTATGATGACACTTGTCACCCTATTTAATGCATCTCTATCTCTTTGTTCCTCTCACACCAATCCACTTGGTAACCTCTAATTATCTCTTAACACCCGATAAATTAAATCCAGTATCCAAAACTTAACTTGACTGGCAGAATTTTCTGAACTTTTCGCACTAGCGGGTCCCACGTCCGATATACGCTCTTAATTTCTCAAAATCTAACCGATACTAGACAAATCATCTAAAAACTATATTTACTCAAAAAAAATTATCTAGAAACTTTTCGAATAAAGAAAATGCAGAAAACATGCCAGTAACCCGAATAAAACCTAGAAAACGGAAAAAATTTACGGTTCTCACAGAAACCAAGAGAGTTCTTCATCTTCCACTTCAATTTCTTGCCCAAATCTTGAGTTTCAACCAATTAATTTGCAAACTACTCCATAAAACTTACTTTCCAAGTAGTTTCCAAGGTGTTTGTGGAGTTATTTTTGGAGGACAAAGCCTAAGTTACCATCTTTCATAGGGAGATAAGGTATTTTGCCAAGAACCTCTTCTTTACTTCAATTAATTGCTTAGTAGTGGTTTTTAGTTGTTTTAGATGTTGTTTTGTGGAAGGTTAGCACTTGAATGCATGAATTCCAGATTAGGGTTTCATTTTTTTTCCCAATTCTGCCCGATTCTATTTCGCCTTGTTAGAGGCCGAACTAGCCTTAGAACAAAACATAAACGTTGTAGAGAATGATGTTTTATAGTTTCCTGAAAAATTTCAGCTCAATCGGAGCAACGTATCCTGTGAAACGACCAAAATACCCCTGCTGCCCTGTTTCTGTCCGAAAATGAAAATCAGCCTCTGTAAGTGGTTAGTTTGACCAGGAATATTACCGAATTGGTTGATGATGTCTTCTTAAGTATTATAGCCTTGTATCTTAGCTTTCAAATTGCTTTGGAATTACCTGAATTGGAGTTGTGTGTGCTGAGATATGAGTGAATAAAGCAGGACTGCTAGTGGATTTCAGCAGTGAATTTCAAACTGGAAAATCTGGAGTTGTTTTGGTAAATTTGGCCTAGTTAGGGTGAGAACTGGACTGAGTGGTCTTCATAAAAGTTGTAGGTATTTGTCTTAGGTTTTGAACGCCTCCAAGAACGACTTAAACGGACTTTGGTAGCCTGCGATATGGCCATTTAAAGGTAGTACGGTTAATTAGCCGATTAGTTGGAACTTGGTTCTGGGATTTGGGAATTTGACTAGGTTACACTAGAATTTGAACTAAGTGGTCTTCATCAAAATTGTATCCCTCTGTCTTAGCTTCGAAATGGTATAAATTACATCCCAATCCGATAAGCGTAGCTTCGGATGTGTCAGTTACGCAAAACCCGTCAAATCTGTCTTTTGTTAAACTTCATTTCCGCACATGTTGTTAGCTTGATTTTTGTACTTATATGACTTTGAACCTATGGAATAGCTATTGAAATGAGATGATATTCTGTGTGATTTTGGGATTGATTGAGGAAAACAATAAAGCCATAAATGGCTGGAAAAATAGGTAAATACAAAGGGCGTGCTGCCCAAATTTTCGCCCGAGGGCTAAGTTTCTATTTGAATTTGTATATTTTCGTTTGGCAAATACTATGACCGTTTTCCATCTTAAAACATGATCATTCTTCAATTGGAAACTCCAAATGTGTACTTACTCTTACCCAAATAAAGAGGAGTGGTTTAGGGTTTTCTTGGGAATTTTGACCTCTTTTTTTTCATGAATTTCATTAAGACCTTTAGTGTATAATATCTACTTGAATATGAGATAATTTTGAACCATATAAACGATTCCAAAAATAGTATTTCTTAGCCTATCTAGTTGGATTCCGACTTGTCTTTAGTTTGGTTTTACGTTTGGTCTACGAAACCCTAATTATTCTTGTCCACGGGTCCAAATGTCCTCGTTTCACTTTAAAGTCTTTTTATACGTTCTACTCATCAATTGTTGAGTTTTTTTGATTTCACCTAATTGTTTTTGCTAGATGAGTTGTAATATTCTTTCTCGTTTAATCTTAGATTTTCTCGATGACTAAGGATAATATCCGGAAGAATATTTTGCACGTTGTTTTGCGTACATAGGTGAGTGTTCCTTGTTTGCTGTATTTTCTTGACTTCATGACTTGTGTTCTTGTTTGATAATATGTTAAGTGCTTTCAAGGATTTCCAAAACGAGTTTTCTAGGCGAGCGTATACTTTACCGCGCTTTTTCTAAATGAAACGTGAACTTTTCAATGATTTAATGATTGCTACATTGTTATGCATGATGTAAGCCTTTTGGCTGAACTGGGCCCTGCCCTTCGTTACCGATCGACTCGAGCCAGAAGCGGATTCGGTCGGGCGATATGGTGACCCTGGGTGAATTTGGTATACTCGAATATTACCTTGTAGGTTGGTGGAGCCTGGCCAATTTCCAGGAGGGGGTGAATGAAACGAAAGAACGAACGAGAGTTTTATTTACCAAAAATGCATTTTATTTAATTGACCGGAGGAATAAGGGGAATGACAGGAGAACGAATGAACAAACGAATATATGGCTCCCTGTGAGCCCGTATCCTTTTAATGAATGTGTTTATCACTTTATTTTGTATTTGTATCTTGAATTATTGGTTATATGTAGTGAATGCATTGAAATTCTTGTTGCCTATGTGTTCGGAACCTCACTGAGCTTTTAGCTCATTCCTTTACTTTTGTTTTCCTTAACAGGGGACGGTGAGCAAGGACGAGAGCTCGGTAGAGTCTAGCTTAGACTGGTTTCTTTGGTTTTGTAATGGTTCTCGCCCTAGTGCTTGGCACGGGCTGGTTGTATGATGAAGTGAGAACCTTTGTACATTTGATGGTTGTACTTCCTTTTGAGATAGCAATGTATATAAGTTTCGCTTAAGTTTTGGATTGTTGTATGTTATTCCTTTGGTTGCATTCCGGATTTAATTGAGGTTCGACTGAGTCCCGGCGAGAGCTGGGCAGGCGGTCCGCCGAACCCTTTGGTATGCCTTAGGGGGAGGTGGGGCTGTCACACTAGACCTACCCGATTGACGGAGTGTCAATTCGTGGAGGTTCTTGATCGTGCAAGTGGAATATAGCTCTTGAGAGCTCCAATATCCTTGAATTGTTTCTGTTTCCTTTTTCAGTGAATTGTTAATTATTGAAATATTATTGCTCGACTTGTAAATTGGGTTTGTTACTTGAACAATGTGCTTGCATGTGTGTTCTTGGCCTCACGAGTATTTTGCTCACCCTGTAGATTTGTTTTCCTTAACAGGATTGGGTTTGGAATGAGATTCGGAGGAAATTCCCTTTTGTACTTTTGTAATAGGGTTCCAATGATATTGACTAGGCTTTATGACTATTGTGTATTTTGGGCTGTACAATGGAAACCTGATGTAAGGATTGGGTGATTGTTAAATATTGTTAAGCTTGTACACTTCTGCACTGATTGTATTTATTTTATCTGGTTGTGATGTCTAGTATTGCATTAAGCTCAAACGGAATTTTCTTGAGTCCTGGAGAAAGTTGGGCGGGCGTTCCGCGGATATCCTTTGGTTCGCCTTAGGGAGAAGTGGGGGCGTCACAGAAGGTACTCTAAAGCATCTAAGAGATTTCATGATATAGTTGTTCATAAAAAAAACTCTTGATTTGTTATTTCTAACACATTTTGTCTTAAAAAAAGGAAAGAGAAAGTATATGTGAAAGTGGAGCTCTTTTGAAATTTTTTCTTTTCTCATTTGTATTATAGTTGAGTAAAAAATTTGGTTTCAAACATTTGCAATAATGTAAGGACTCGAAAATTCCTTTAGAATTTCCTCCCATTTTTGAAATATTAATTTATATTTCCATCTATATTTTTTTACTTGACTATTTAACTATTTCCTAGCCCTCAATTTCATGGTGATTTCATTAGTTGAGTCAAGAGTTTTACTTTTATTTTTAAAGTTAGAGTAAGTTAGGGTTTTGGTGCATTTTGATAGTGTGATCGATTGGTGAGGTGTGTGCATTAAATTTGGTGGATAAGAGTGAGTATTAGGTAAGAGTAAGTGTGTGATTAGAAGTGCTAATAATAAGTTAGTGAATCATAAGTTAAAACCAAAGTGCAAGGGAGTTAAGTAAAATAGGCTTGAACCGACGTGCACCGTTTGTTACCGATTGAGTACACCACTTGACCAATATTTTCTTACCTTAATCTCCTTGATTTTATTTCATATAATCATCCCTAAATTACCCCTTAAGTCAGCCAAAATTGTTGACCCAAAAACAAGAGGAAAGAAAAAAAAAACAAGAGGAAATTGGTGGTGACAAGTGTTGGCAATTCAAGCCAACTTTGACCAAAGACCATTCTAGTCTTTATCTTGTAAATTCTCCTCAAAACCTATTCATTTTCTTCCTTCTTTGGCCGACCCTTAGAGAGAAAAAAGAGAGGAGAAAGTTTCACAAATCATCTTGATCTTGCCTTGATTTAGTAAGAAATCAACAAGAACCACAAATCTAATCCGAACAAAGGTGCAACAAGGTGATAAGGAAGCTTGAGGTGGGGTGATTTTGCATAGGCAGCCTTGGTTTTGTATTTTTCATTGAGGATTGAAGGGACCAAGCTAAGAAACCTTCTTTCTTTTTCTTATCTTGCAATTTATCGAGAAGATGTCTTGAAATTAGAAGTTTTATAGAAGATATCATGAATTTGTGAAGTTGCTAGAATTTTCCAACTTAGGGTTTCAAAATTTCAGCTTGGATATATTTGTTTATACATCAAATATATGTTGAATTTGGTTAGTCTTTGCTATATAGAAAAAGTACCAATTGTCTCCTATAAATTGTGAGCTTGATTTTGGGCTGTTATACTATGACATTGTAGCCTTGAAAATGGCTGAAAAAATTAGTAAACACAAAGGAAGTGCTGCTGAAAATTTTTCCGCATGAGACTTTGAGCAGTCTTGGGAAATCAGTTATATCTTGGTGTAGAAAAATCCAATTGAGTTCTTCTTATTGTGTTTGAAACTAGATTTAGAGTGCTTTCTACCATGAAAATTTCAGAATTTGCCTCAATTTTTATGAATATTTGTGATTTTCCAAATTTGACTGAATTTCCATTCCTGTTCTGTCTTTCTACTGGATAGAGCAGCCACTTGAGATTGGATTTTGACTGAGTTGTGGACAGAATCTTGCGAAGGTGTCTTCTGAGAAATTGTAACTCTTTGAATCTATTTTCCAACGGTATAAAGTTTATAAATTTTGGACTTAAGAAGCTTGAGATATGATTTTTCAAATAGTATTGCACAAAACTGAAAAAATTCTATTTTCCTAAAACTGTCCTTACTTTCATTTCCAACTTTAAGTTGGAGTTGTTAAACCATTTTGTGCTTGGTTTATGATTGGAATGAGGAAATTCTTGGTTATTCATGTCCCTTGGGTCTAAATGTTCTCTTTTCACTCCAAACCATATTTGAACCTTTGTATTAGTAGTTACTCGGATTTTCTTTGGTTCACCTAAATTTTGGATGGTTGAACCATAATATTTTCTCTTGGTTATTCTTAGGGTTTGTCGGTGATCAAGGGTATAATCCGGAAGGAAACTTTTGACGTTATTTTGCTTAAACTGGTGAGTGTTCTTTGCATGTTGTGCTTCCAATGACTATGTGAATTGTTGTGAATGTTTGCTTGAATGTTAAATATTTTTCAATGATTGTTAAATGAATTTTTGATAGGTGAGTGTGTACTTTGTCGCATTCAACCTAAGTGAACATGAAATTTTCAATGATTAAATGATTGAGTGCTACTTGTGCATGATGGTAAGCCTTTTGGCTGAACTGGACCCTTGCCCTTCGTTGCCTGTCGACTCGAGCCAGAAGTGGACTCGGTCGGGCGGCTGGTGACCCTGGGACAATGTTTGGTACATTCCAGTATTACCACGAAATCTGGTGGAGAACTGGCCAGTGAATTCAATGCAATGATATCAATGAATAAATGACAAGATCACTGAAGGAGTTTTCACTTGCAAACATTTTCTAATGTCGGAGGGATAAGGAAAATGGTTAGCGAATGAATGAATGAATGACTTCAATGAATGGCTCCAAGTGAGCACGTATCATTCCAATGATTGAGTGTTTATTTTGTTGAATGACTGGATATTACTGTGCAAAATATGCAAATTGTTAAATGTAATGTTTCCATGGTTTCCCTACCTGATTGCTTGTTTAGGAACCTCACTAGACTTTTAGCTCATTCCTTTAGTTTTTGTTTTCCTTACAGGAATGGAGGTCTGGGGCAATTAAGTGTGACTTAGAGTGTATAACCCTCTTGTACTTGTACTCTTGGTTGATAGGACGTATTTTGACATTTGAAGTTGTATCATATATTTGGATTTTGGGTTGTAAATAAGTTTGCATTTTGGTTGAATTATAGAACTTAAATGTTATTTTGGAGGCTTGAATGATTAGGCTTGAATGATTAATCGTGAGAGTTGATTGAGTGAGTGAGTGAGTCCTGACGAGAGCTAGACAGGCGGTCCACCAAATCCTTGGGTACACCCTAGGGAGAGGTGGGATCGTCGCAAATAATAAAGTTTTTCATTTAGACAATTATTGTTTTGTATATATTCATATACATTCATTCTTTATTTGCTCATGGGGAGATTTCATGATAGATTTTAAGAAATAAGACTAAGTTGAGATTTTTCAATCTCTTACTTGAAAATTCACAAGTGTATGTTTAATTTTCTAAAATTTTTACATACACTAAATTTGTGGTCCAAACTATTCAATGAGAGCGTTCGAAATCAAAAGAGGTCACTCAAACTGGTTAGTTTGTCTCAAAAGACCAACTACGATACTTTTTCTTTTTCATTTTATAATTCATATTTTGTCCACTTCTATCAAGCCTTCAAAGTTAGTCATATTGGTTGACAAACTTCAGAGTGGGGCAATTTTACTTTAAAAATGCCCACTGTAGTCTAATCAGATTCAATCCACATCTAAGTGAAAGCAAAAATATACGTTACTCTTGTTTTGTTTTGAGAGTTTGGAATGATACTTTAGACGTTCATTTCTCTATCTATACAGATTTTATCATCTGCTCTCCCATTTGAGTTTTTAAAAGTACAATTCGTTTCAAATAAGAGCCTTAGTGATCATAATCTTACATTAAAAAAAAAGGGAATAGATTCTCCCAATGGGCTATTCTTTACTTTGGTTGTCATGCGAAATAAGAATAATGTATTGACCATCGTTTCTACTATCTAAATAGTGTTTATTCTTTGCATCCTCATTTGAAGTTAAATGGGTGGTTCGTTTAAAAAAAAATACTTATGATCGCACCTCATACTTGGGGAAGGAGATTTGAGAATTTTTCAAAAATAACAAAAATGCTAAAATTAAAAAGAAGAAAGAGAAACTACAAGTTGGGGAAATTTGATTCTACTATTGATGTTTGGACTTCAATATTGAAAAAAATGAGAGGGGGCATCTATACTCTAAAAAGTTAGTGAATTTTCAATTCTATTATTGATATTTGGAATTTCGGTATTGGCAAAAAAAAAAGGGAAAAATGTGAAAAAAAAGAAAATAATAAAAAGAAAAGAAAAATGCAAAGAGATTCAATACTGAAATTCCTCTAGTAATTGATAATAAAAGTCAAAATGGAATCTAAAATCTTTGAGTCCAAAATTGGGGTAATTTTGGGAAGGAATGCAATCTTAAGTGCAATGTCCTTGAAAATCTTATTTCTTTAACTATTGTCTTCAAGTCGCATTACAAATTCATAAAATCCATTGTTGACTTATCTTTCATGATAACTTGAAGTAAGGATTATGCATCTAAGGAATTTACCAATCATTCAGATCATAAGGCCATGACTTGGTTTTTATATATTTAGCTATCGCTTTACCCATATATTACAAACTTATAGAGCTTATATGTCGACTAAGTTTTCTCAAGAAATAAGAGTGATAATGTCACGGCCCCACCTCCCCCTAAGGCGAACCAGAGGGTTCGGCGGGCCGCCTGCCCAGCTCTCGCCGGGACTCAGTCGTTCACTACAATCCTTAATTGAATACAAGATAAAATTTCAAATATAAATCAAATATTCCAACATTTACATATCACAAGCGAAGCGTCCACGCTTCCGCAGCGCCACTCTGATCCTTGATCACAATTAGTATACAGGAGGAAGTCCAAAACGAGACTATTACACATCCAATCAATTCTAAATGTTCTTAAACGTTCAATACAATCCCAATACATGAGATAATCCAGGATTAAACACTACAAGCCACTCCTTCACCTTGAGCCCTGTGGAGGGGAATAAAACATTTTGGGGTGAGCTAGAAGCTCAGCGAGTAACCAATAAAATCAGTCATCAAATCAGTTTCACAATCGTTCATTTCAATAATGTCATGATTCAGTAATCAGTGCACTTTCATTTCTCTCATGAGCCAGTGAAATCATGGTACTTAGACGTCCAACGCTCCAAACAATCATTTAACATTGAACATTTAACATTGAACAGTGAGAAAGAGCCCATTGGCTCTACAGGAACATTAACCAGTGGAGGAAACGTTGGGGTCCAGCACACGAATTCCAAGTACTCATTTGAGCCAAAACATGTCAAGAACTTATATGCCGGCACACAGGATATGCAATCAAAGAAATGATGCAAGAAACATTTCAAAGGTAACGTTGGAAAGAGTTTAAGGTCACTCACCTCCACGGCTCCGAAATCATCCAGTACATAACATTGCCTTGCTCAAATCCAAGCCTTAGATCACAAACGCAAAGCAACCAAGTCCTTTAAAAGTTCGGACAGCACTTCCCCTGAATTTGCTAACTTTTCCAGCCATCATGGCTTCATTATTTCCTCAGCCAGTCCCAAAGTCACACAAATAAGTTCATTCAATAGACGTTCAGCAAGATCCAAGTAGTACTAGTACAAGTCAAGCTAGGGAAAAGGTCCGGAAATGAAGGTTTAGCTCAAACCAGAAAAACAGTTTTGGACGTCACTTTGCGGTAATGGCACAACTTGCACTACGATTATCGGCTTAGGGTGTAAGACCCACCATTTCGAAGCTAAGAACCAGGGCTATAACAATGTAGAAGGCCACTCAGTCCAAATCCTAGCACAACTAGGTCAAAAATGCAGAAAACCAACCCAGAACCGTAATTGCAGGTTCCCAAATCACACAAAACTGTAATCAGTCCAAGTCAGTCTATACAGGTCCAAATGCATTGATTCCAAAGGCATATGATAGCTAAGACATCAAGCTACATTTCATCAGAAGACACCATCATCAAAATCCAAAGCAATTCCAGTCAAAATGGCCAATTACAAGTGCAGTTCGCACATTCTGATCACCCAGAACAGCAACAGTAAAAACGGCATAACTCACTCTACACTACTCCAAATGACCTGAAATTTTGCAGGCACTTCAAACTCATCAATACCTACAACTTTCATGTTTTTGACCATTTGACTTTACCTTTACCTTTACTAAATAAATACCAAAAATTGACCAAAAATAAGCTTCATTTTACAAGCTTCTTGGCCGGCCCTTATCAAGCAAGAAAGAAAGAAAAGCTCTCAAATTTCTAGTCTCCAATCTTGCCAAATCTTTCAATTAAACCGATTAATCTTCCAATTACTCCATAAAACCTCTTAGTTTGGTGGAGTTGAGCTTGGTTGTGAAGTTGTTTGGAAAGCTAAGGTGGCTAGTTGCTCTATCTCTTGTATTGCTAAGGTGAGTTGTGAAGGACCCCTCTCCTTGCTCTAATGATGTTCAATTCATGATTAGTGGTGATATAAGGTGCAACTTTATGGATTATTTCTTGGTTTTGGTTGAATTGGTGAAGTTTTATAATTTTTGGGGATTTTTCTGTTTTCATATGAGTATGATTATGTGGTCATGTATGATGATTGGAAATGATGTTTAAGGACTCTATGAGGTGGAAAAAGTGGACAATTGCAATCAATTTCTGTTTTGGAAGAAATTTCAGAAAATTAGGTTTTGTGAAGGAACATTCTGTCCGAATTTTTAGCTCCTAGTTAGAGGACGAATTGGCCTTGGATTAAAAAATTAAAGTTGTAGGGAATTACATTTTAAAGGTGCCTACAAAATTTCAGGTCAATCGGAGTAGTGTGGAATGAGAAAAGTCGAAATTACTATTGCTGTTCTGGTTTTACCCGAATGTAAGAATTGCGCCTGTAATTGGTTGTTTTGGCTGGCATTGCTTCCGAATTGGTTGTTTAGGTCTTCTGATGAAATGTATCCATGTTTCTTAGCTTTCATATGGTTTTGGAATTTCTGGATTTGGACTTGGATAGCCTGATTTATGATGTTTCCGCTAGAATGCGTTCTGTTAATCTGTTTTTGTGATTCTGGTGTATTTTCTTGCATTTTTGACCTGGTTACACTCGAAACTGGGTTGAGTAACCTTCTGTAATATTGTAGCCCTATCTCTTAGCTTCAAAACGGTGGGTCTTGTACCTTCATCCGACAATCGTAGTGCCTTTGGTACCATTACCGCAAAATGACGTCCAAAACTGTTTTTCTGGTTTTCAGCTTAACTTTCATTTCCGGACTTTTCCCTAGCTTGACTTGTACTTGTACTACTTGGAGCTTTCTGAATGGCTATTGGATGAACTTGTTGTTGTGTGTGTACCTTTGGGTTGGAATGAGGAAATAATGAAGCCATGATGGCTGGAAAAGTTAGCAAATTCAGGGGAAGTGCTGTCCGAACTTTGAAGGGATTTGTTTGCATTGAGTTTGTGATCTAAGACTTGGATTTGAGCAAGGCAATGTTATATGATGGATGATTTCTGAGCCATTGAGGTGAGTGACCTCAAACTGTTTTGAAATTTATTTTTGAACCGCTTTCCTGCATTATCTACTTTTGAACTGTTTTCAAAGTTACTTTTGGAACTATTTTCTTACATATCATGCGTGCTTGCATATTAGTGTCTTGTTATTATTGATTTTGCTTTCAATGATTGTTAAAACGAGTTTTCTAGGCGAGTGTGTACTTTATCGCACTCGACCTTAATAAATATGAAATTTTCAATGATTAGTGATTAAATGCTACTTGCGCATGAATGTAAGCCTTTTGGGCTGAACTGGCCATTGCCCCTTGTTACCGGTCGTCTCGAGCCAGAAGCGGACTCGGTCGAGCGACTAGGAACTTGGGTGAACGTTTCGGTATACTCGAGTATTACCTTGTAGGTTGGTGGAGCCTGACCAAAAGCCAGGGACGGGGTGAATGAATGCACGAATGAAACCAAAAATGCAATGAAATGACAGGAGAACGAATGTATCCTTTGCACGAATGTTACTATCGCTTTCCATTGTACATGTTTCTTGAATTATTGATACCCCATATTTAATGTTTTGTAAACGTTGTAATTGTTTCTAGACTTATCCTTTGATTTACGACATCACTGAAATGAACCATTGTTAAACAGATTTGATTACTGATTTTACTGGTTACTCGCTGAGCTTCTAGCTCACCCCAAAACTATTTTATTCCCCTCCACAGGGCTCAAGGCGAAGGAAGGGTAGTGTTTATTCATGGATTATCTCATGTATGGATTGAACTTGGATTTCCTTTTGTGTAATCAGTCATATTGGGGATTGTATTGAACGTTTAGAACGTTTAGAATTGATTGGATGTGTAATAGACTAGTTTTGGACTTCCTCCTGTATACTAATTGTGATCAAGGATCAGAGTGGTGCTGCGGAAGCGTGGACGCTTCGCTTTTGATATGTAAAGTTTGGGAACCTTTGATGTATATTTGATATTTATATCTTGAAATTCAATTGAGGATTGTAGTGAACGACTGAGTCCCGGCGAGAGCTGGGCAGGCGGCCCGCCGAACCCTCTGGTTCGCCTTAGGGGGAGGTGGGGTCGTTACAGTTGGTATCAGAGCTTAGGCTTCAAATCTCTGTAGTGTATCCTAGGCTTGAAGTTTAGGATGCCAGACTGTGGGTTTGGTTTGAAATATTAGAGATTCTTGCGGGATGTCTCGACTTGATTGGTACAAGATGGAATGTCGAGGACGACATTATTTTAAGAGGGGGAGTTTGTGACGCCCCGAAAGGAATGAGTGTGAGAACCCGGAAATTTTCTAATTTTCTAGGGTTTATTTTATTTAATCGCCCGCCTTTTCTACATTTTCTTTATTAGAAAAATTCCCCAGATAAAGTTTATGAGCAAAGATAGTTTTAAAATGATTTTTCTAGTATCGGTAAGTTTTTGAGAAATTAAGAGCGTATTTTGGACGTGGGACCCGCTAGTGGGGTAAACGCAATATATTTTTGACAACTTGTTGGAATTTTGTATTAAGTGATATTATTTTACAAGGTGTTAAGATATTTGTATTGGAGAGACAAAAAGATAAGTTTTGAACCAAAAGGTGATAAGTGTCACCTTGTGATTTAATCTTGGACTTTGACCATTTGACTTTACCTTTACCTTTACTAAATAAATACCAAAAATTGACCAAAAATAAGCTTCATTTTACAAGCTTCTTGGCCGGCCCTTATCAAGCAAGAAAGAAAGAAAAGCTCTCAAATTTCTAGTCTCCAATCTTGCCAAATCTTTCAATTAAACCGATTAATCTTCCAATTACTCCATAAAACCTCTTAGTTTGGTGGAGTTGAGCTTGGTTGTGAAGTTGTTTGGAAAGCTAAGGTGGCTAGTTGCTCTATCTCTTGTATTGCTAAGGTGAGTTGTGAAGGACCCCTCTCCTTGCTCTAATGATGTTCAATTCATGATTAGTGGTGATATAAGGTGCAACTTTATGGATTATTTCTTGGTTTTGGTTGAATTGGTGAAGTTTTATAATTTTTGGGGATTTTTCTGTTTTCATATGAGTATGATTATGTGGTCATGTATGATGATTGGAAATGATGTTTAAGGACTCTATGAGGTGGAAAAAGTGGACAATTGCAATCAATTTCTGTTTTGGAAGAAATTTCAGAAAATTAGGTTTTGTGAAGGAACATTCTGTCCGAATTTTTAGCTCCTAGTTAGAGGCCGAATTGGCCTTGGATTAAAAAATTAAAGTTGTAGGGAATGACATTTTAAAGGTGCCTACAAAATTTCAGGTCAATCGGAGTAGTGTGGAATGAGAAAAGTCGAAATTACTATTGCTGTTCTGGTTTTACCCGAATGTAAGAATTGCGCCTGTAATTGGTTGTTTTGGCTGGCATTGCTTCCGAATTGGTTGTTTAGGTCTTCTGATGAAATTTATCCATGTTTCTTAGCTTTCATATGGTTTTGGAATTTCTGGATTTGGATTTGGATAGCCTGATTTATGATGTTTCCGCTAGAATGCGTTCTGTTAATCTGTTTTTGTGATTCTGGTGTATTTTCTTGCATTTTTGACCTGGTTACACTCGAAACTGGGTTGAGTAACCTTCTGTAATATTGTAGCCCTATCTCTTAGCTTCAAAACGGTGGGTCTTGTACCTTCATCCGACAATCGTAGTGCCTTTGGTACCATTACCGCAAAATGACGTCCAAAACTGTTTTTCTGGTTTTGAGCTTAACTTTCATTTCCGGACTTTTCCCTAGCTTGACTTGTACTTGTACTACTTGGAGCTTTCTGAATGGCTATTGGATGAACTAGTTGTTGTGTGTGTACCTTTGGGTTGGAATGAGGAAATAATGAAGCCATGATGGCTGGAAAAGTTAGCAAATTCAGGGGAAGTGCTGTCCGAACTTTGAAGGGATTTGTTTGCATTGAGTTTGTGATCTAAGACTTGGATTTGAGCAAGGCAATGTTATATGATGGATGATTTCTGAGCCATTGAGGTGAGTGACCTCAAACTGTTTTCAAATTTATTTTTGAACCGCTTTCCTGCATTATCTACTTTTGAACTGTTTTCAAAGTTACTTTTGGAACTATTTTCTTACATATCATGCGTGCTTGCATATTAGTGTCTTGTTATTATTGATTTTGCTTTCAATGATTGTTAAAACGAGTTTTCTAGGCGAGTGTGTACTTTATCGCACTCGACCTTAATAAATATGAAATTTTCAATGATTAGTGATTAAATGCTACTTGCGCATGAATGTAAGCCTTTTGGGCTGAACTGGCCATTGCCCCTTGTTACCGGTCGTCTCGAGCCAGAAGCGGACTCGGTCGAGCGACTAGGAACTTGGGTGAACGTTTCGGTATACTCGAGTATTACCTTGTAGGTTGGTGGAGCCTGGCCAAAAGCCAGGGACGGGGTAAATGAATGCACGAATGAAACCAAAAATGAAATGAAATGACAGGAGAACGAATGTATCCTTTGCACGAATGTTACCATCGCTTTCCATTGTACATGTTTCTTGAATTATTGATACCCCATATTTAATGTTTTGTAAACGTTGTAATTGTTTCTAGACTTATCCTTTGATTTACGACATCACTTAAATGAACCATTGTTAAACAGATTTGATTACTGATTTTACTGGTTACTCGCTGAGCTTCTAGCTCACCCCAAAAATATTTTATTCCCCTCCACAGGGCTCAAGGCGAAGGAAGGGGTAGTGTTTATTCATGGATTATCTCATGTATGGATTGAACTTGGATTTCCTTTTGTGTAATCAGTCATATTGGGGATTGTATTGAACGTTTAGAACGTTTAGAATTGATTGGATGTGTAATAGACTAGTTTTGGACTTCCTCCTGTATACTAATTGTGATCAAGGATCAGAGTGGTGCTGCGGAAGCGTGGACGCTTCGCTTTTGATATGTAAAGTTTGGGAACCTTTGATGTATATTTGATATTTATATCTTGAAATTCAATTGAGGATTGTAGTGAACGACTGAGTCCCGGCGAGAGCTGGGCAGGCGGCCCGCCGAACCCTCTGGTTCGCCTTAGGGGGAGGTGGGGTCGTTACAGTTGGTATCAGAGCTTAGGCTTCAAATCTCTGTAGTGTATCCTAGGCTTGAAGTTTAGGATGCCAGACTGTGGGTTTGGTTTGAAATATTAGAGATTCTTGCGGGATGTCTCGACTTGATTGGTACAAGATGGAATGTCGAGGACGACATTATTTTAAGAGGGGGAGTTTGTGACGCCCCGAAAGGAATGAGTGTGAGAACCCGGAAATTTTCTAATTTTCTAGGGTTTATTTTATTTAATCGCCCGCCTTTTCTACATTTTCTTTATTAGAAAAATTCCCCAGATAAAGTTTATGAGCAAAGATAGTTTTAAAATGATTTTTCTAGTATCGGTAAGTTTTTGAGAAATTAAGAGCGTATTTTGGACGTGGGACCCGCTAGTGGGGTAAACGCAATATATTTTTGACAACTTGTTGGAATTTTGTATTAAGTGATATTATTTTACAAGGTGTTAAGATATTTGTATTGGAGAGACAAAAAGATAAGTTTTGAACCAAAAGGTGATAAGTGTCACCTTGTGATTTAATCTTGGACTTTGACCATTTGACTTTACCTTTACCTTTACTAAATAAATACCAAAAATTGACCAAAAATAAGCTTCATTTTACAAGCTTCTTGGCCGGCCCTTATCAAGCAAGAAAGAAAGAAAAGCTCTCAAATTTCTAGTCTCCAATCTTGCCAAATCTTTCAATTAAACCGATTAATCTTCCAATTACTCCATAAAACCTCTTAGTTTGGTGGAGTTGAGCTTGGTTGTGAAGTTGTTTGGAAAGCTAAGGTGGCTAGTTGCTCTATCTCTTGTATTGCTAAGGTGAGTTGTGAAGGACCCCTCTCCTTGCTCTAATGATGTTCAATTCATGATTAGTGGTGATATAAGGTGCAACTTTATGGATTATTTCTTGGTTTTGGTTGAATTGGTGAAGTTTTATAATTTTTGGGGATTTTTCTGTTTTCATATGAGTATGATTATGTGGTCATGTATGATGATTGGAAATGATGTTTAAGGACTCTATGAGGTGGAAAAAGTGGACAATTGCAATCAATTTCTGTTTTGGAAGAAATTTCAGAAAACTAGGTTTTGTGAAGGAACATTCTGTCCGAATTTTTAGCTCCTAGTTAGAGGCCGAATTGGCCTTGGATTAAAAAATTAAAGTTGTAGGGAATGACATTTTAAAGGTGCCTACAAAATTTCAGGTCAATCGGAGTAGTGTGGAATGAGAAAAGTCGAAATTACTATTGCTGTTCTGGTTTTACCCGAATGTAAGAATTGCGCCTGTAATTGGTTGTTTTGGCTGGCATTGCTTCCGAATTGGTTGTTTAGGTCTTCTGATGAAATGTATCCATGTTTCTTAGCTTTCATATGGTTTTGGAATTTCTGGATTTGGACTTGGATAGCCTGATTTATGATGTTTCCGCTAGAATGCGTTCTGTTAATCTGTTTTTGTGATTCTGGTGTATTTTCTTGCATTTTTGACCTGGTTACACTCGAAACTGGGTTGAGTAACCTTCTGTAATATTGTAGCCCTATCTCTTAGCTTCAAAACGGTGGGTCTTGTACCTTCATCCGACAATCGTAGTGCCTTTGGTACCATTACCGCAAAATGACGTCCAAAACTGTTTTTCTGGTTTTCAGCTTAACTTTCATTTCCGGACTTTTCCCTAGCTTGACTTGTACTTGTACTACTTGGAGCTTTCTGAATGGCTATTGGATGAACTTGTTGTTGTGTGTGTACTTTGGGTTGGAATGAGGAAATAATGAAGCCATGATGGCTGGAAAAGTTAGCAAATTCAGGGGAAGTTGCTGGTCCGAACTTTGAAGGGATTTGTTGCATTGAGTTTGTGATCTAAGACTTGGATTTGAGCAAGGCAATGTTATGTGCTGGATGATTTCGGAGCCGTGGAGGTGAGTGACCTCAAACTGTTTCCAAATTTACTGTTGAACCGCTTTCCTGCGTTATCTACTTTTGAACTGTTTTCAAAGTTACTTTTGGAACTGTTTTCTTACATATCATGTGTGCTTGCATCTTAGTGTCTTGTTATTAGTGATTTTGCTTTCAATGATTGTTAAAATGAGTTTTCTAGGCGAGTGTGTACTTTATCGCACTCGACCTACATAAAGATGAAAGTTTCAATGATTAATGATTAAATGCTACTTGCGCATGAATGTAAGCCTTTTGGGCTGAACTGGCCATTGCCCTTGTTACCGGTCGTCTCGAGCCAGAAGAGGACTCGGTACGAAGCGCCTAGGAATTGGGTGAACGTTTCGTAGTACTCGAGTATTACCTTGTAGGTTGGGTGGAGGCTGGCCCAAGCCAGGGACGGGGTAATGAATGCACGCATGAAACCAAAAATGCAAATGAAATGACAGGAGAAACGATGTATCCTTTGCGAGACTGTTCTATCTGCTTTCCTTGTACAGTTTCTTGATTATTGATACCCATATTTAGATGTTTGTAACGTTGTAATTGTTTCTAGACTTATCCTTTGATTTACAGCATCATTGAAATGAACCATTGTTAAACAGATTTGATAACTGATTTTATTGGTTACTCGCTGAGCTTCTAGCTCACCCCAAAAATGTTTTATTCCCCTCCACAGGGCTCAAGGCGAAGGAAGGGCTTGTAGTGTTTATTCATGGATTATCTCATGTATGGATTGAACTTGGATTTCCTTTTGTGTAATCAGTCATATTGGGATTGTATTGAACGTTTAGAACGTTTAGATTTGATTGGATGTGTAATAGACTAGTTTTGGACTTCCTCCTGTATACTAATTGTGATCAAGGATCAGAGTGGCGCTGCGGAAGCGTGGACGCTTCGTTTTTGATATGTAAAGTTTGGGAACTTTTGATGTATATTTGATATATATATCTTGAAATTCAATTGAGCATTGTAGTGAACGACTGAGTCCCGGCGAGAGCCGGGCAGGCGGCCCCGCCCGAATCCCTCTGGTTCGCCTTAAGGGGGAGGTGGGTCCGTTAACAGTTGGTATCAGAAGCTTAGGCTTCAAATCTCTGTAGTGTATCCAGCTTTGAAGTTTAGGATGGCCGACTGTGGGTTTGGTTTGAAAGATATTAGAGATTTCTTGCGGGATGTTGCGACTTATTGGTACAGAGATGGAATGTCGAGGACGACATTATTTACAGAGGGGGAGTTTGTGACGCCCCGAAAGGAATGAGTGTGAGAACCCGGAAATTTTCTAATTTTCTAGGGTTTATTTTATTTAATCGCCCGCCTTTTCTACATTTTCTTTATTAGAAAAATTCCCCAGATAAAGTTTATGAGCAAAGATAGTTTTAAAATGATTTTTCTAGTATCGGTAAGTTTTTGAGAAATTAAGAGCGTATTTTGGACGTGGGACCCGCTAGTGGGGTAAACGCAATATATTTTTGACAACTTGTTGGAATTTTGTATTAAGTGATATTATTTTACAAGGTGTTAAGATATTTGTATTGGAGAGACAAAAAGATAAGTTTTGAACCAAAAGGTGATAAGTGTCACCTTGTGATTTAATCTTGGACTTTGACCATTTGACTTTACCTTTACCTTTACTAAATAAATACCAAAAATTGACCAAAAATAAGCTTCATTTTACAAGCTTCTTGGCCGGCCCTTATCAAGCAAGAAAGAAAGAAAAGCTCTCAAATTTCTAGTCTCCAATCTTGCCAAATCTTTCAATTAAACCGATTAATCTTCCAATTACTCCATAAAACCTCTTAGTTTGGTGGAGTTGAGCTTGGTTGTGAAGTTGTTTGGAAAGCTAAGGTGGCTAGTTGCTCTATCTCTTGTATTGCTAAGGTGAGTTGTGAAGGACCCCTCTCCTTGCTCTAATGATGTTCAATTCATGATTAGTGGTGATATAAGGTGCAACTTTATGGATTATTTCTTGGTTTTGGTTGAATTGGTGAAGTTTTATAATTTTTGGGGATTTTTCTGTTTTCATATGAGTATGATTATGTGGTCATGTATGATGATTGGAAATGATGTTTAAGGACTCTATGAGATGGAAAAAGTGGACAATTGCAATCAATTTCTGTTTTGGAAGATCTGTAATATTGTAGCCCTATCTCTTAGCTTCAAAACGGTGGGTCTTGTACCTTCATCCGACAATCGTAGTGCCTTTGGTACCATTACCGCAAAATGACGTCCAAAACTGTTTTTCTGGTTTTCAGCTTAACTTTCATTTCCGGACTTTTCCCTAGCTTGACTTGTACTTGTACTACTTGGAGCTTTCTGAATGGCTATTGGATGAACTAGTTGTTGTGTGTGTACCTTTGGGTTGGAATGAGGAAATAATGAAGCCATGATGGCTGGAAAAGTTAGCAAATTCAGGGGAAGTGCTGTCCGAACTTTGAAGGGATTTGTTTGCATTGAGTTTGTGATCTAAGACTTGGATTTGAGCAAGGCAATGTTATATGATGGATGATTTCTGAGCCATTGAGGTGAGTGACCTCAAACTGTTTCCAAATTTATTTTTGAACCGCTTTCCTGCATTATCTACTTTTGAACTGTTTTCAAAGTTACTTTTGGAACTGTTTTCTTACATATCATGCGTGCTTGCATATTAGTGTCTTGTTATTATTGATTTTGCTTTCAATGATTGTTAAAACGAGTTTTCTAGGCGAGTGTGTACTTTATCGCACTCGACCTTAATAAATATGAAATTTTCAATGATTAGTGATTAAATGCTACTTGCGCATGAATGTAAGCCTTTTGGGCTGAACTGGCCATTGCCCCTTGTTACCGGTCGTCTCGAGCCAGAAGCGGACTCGGTCGAGCGACTAGGAACTTGGGTGAACGTTTCGGTATACTCGAGTATTACCTTGTAGGTTGGTGGAGCCTGGCCAAAAGCCAGGGACGGGGTGAATGAATGCACGAATGAAACCAAAAATGCAATGAAATGACAGGAGAACGAATGTATCCTTTGCACGAATGTTACTATCGCTTTCCATTGTACATGTTTCTCGAATTATTGATACCCCATATTTAATGTTTTGTAAACGTTGTAATTGTTTCTAGACTTATCCTTTGATTTACGACATCACTGAAATGAACCATTGTTAAACAGATTTGATTACTGATTTTACTGGTTACTCGCTGAGCTTCTAGCTCACCCCAAAACTATTTTATTCCCCTCCACAGGGCTCAAGGCGAAGGAAGGGTAGTTTTTATTCATGAATTATCTCATGTATGGATTGAACTTGGATTTCCTTTTGTGTAATCAGTCATATTGGGGATTGTATTGAACGTTTAGAACGTTTAGAATTGATTGGATGTGCTAATAGACTAGTTTTGACTTCCTCCTGTTTACTAATTGTGATCAAGGATCAGAGTGGCGCTGCGGAAGCTGTGGACGCTCGCTATTTGATATTGTAGTTTGGGAACCCTTTGATGCTAATATTATTGATATTTTATTATCTTTGGATTCAATTGAGGATTGTACTTGAAACGGACTGTTAGTCCCCGGCGAGCTGGGCAGGCGGCCCGCCCGAACCTCTGGTTCGCCTTAGGGGACGGTGGGGGGTCGTTACAGTTGGTATCAGAGCTTAGGGCTTCAATCTCTGTAGCTGTATCCTAGGCTTGAAGTTTAGGATGGCCGGACTGTGGGGTTTGTGTTGGAAATATTTAGAGATTCTTGCCGGGGATGTCTCGACTTGATTTGTACAAGATGGAATGTCGAGGACGACATTATTTTAAGAGGAGTTTGTGACGCCCCGAAAGGAATGAGTGTGAGAACCCGGAAATTTTCTAATTTTCTAGGGTTTATTTTATTTAATCGCCCGCCTTTTCTACATTTTCTTTATTAGAAAAATTCCCCAGATAAAGTTTATGAGCAAAGATAGTTTTAAAATGATTTTTCTAGTATCGGTAAGTTTTTGAGAAATTAAGAGCGTATTTTGGACGTGGGACCCGCTAGTGGGGTAAACGCAATATATTTTTGACAACTTGTTGGAATTTTGTATTAAGTGATATTATTTTACAAGGTGTTAAGATATTTGTATTGGAGAGACAAAAAGATAAGTTTTGAACCAAAAGGTGATAAGTGTCACCTTGTGATTTAATCTTGGACTTTGACCATTTGACTTTACCTTTACCTTTACTAAATAAATACCAAAAATTGACCAAAAATAAGCTTCATTTTACAAGCTTCTTGGCCGGCCCTTATCAAGCAAGAAAGAAAGAAAAGCTCTCAAATTTCTAGTCTCCAATCTTGCCAAATCTTTCAATTAAACCGATTAATCTTCCAATTACTCCATAAAACCTCTTAGTTTGGTGGAGTTGAGCTTGGTTGTGAAGTTGTTTGGAAAGCTAAGGTGGCTAGTTGCTCTATCTCTTGTATTGCTAAGGTGAGTTGTGAAGGACCTCTCTCCTTCCTCTAATGATATTCAATTCATGATTTCAGGTGGTTAGATTATAAGGTGCAACTTTATGGATTATTTTCTGGTTGGTTGAATTGGTGAAAGTTATAATTGTGGGGATTTTTCTGTTTTATTTATGAGTATGATTACTTGGTCATGTATATGATTGCGAAATGATGTTTAAGGACTCTATGAGGTGGAAAAAGTGGACAATTGCAATCAATTTCTGTTTTGGAAGAAATTTCAGAAAATTAGGTTTTGTGAAGGAACATTCTGTCCGAATTTTTAGCTCCTAGTTAGAGGACGAATTGGCCTTGGATTAAAAAATTAAAGTTGTAGGGAATTACATTTTAAAGGTGCCTACAAAATTTCAGGTCAATCGGAGTAGTGTGGAATGAGAAAAGTCGAAATTACTATTGCTGTTCTGGTTTTACCCGAATGTAAGAATTGCGCCTGTAATTGGTTGTTTTGGCTGGCATTGCTTCCGAATTGGTTGTTTAGGTCTTCTGATGAAATGTATCCATGTTTCTTAGCTTTCATATGGTTTTGGAATTTCTGGATTTGGACTTGGATAGCCTGATTTATGATGTTTCCGCTAGAATGCGTTCTGTTAATCTGTTTTTGTGATTCTGGTGTATTTTCTTGCATTTTTGACCTGGTTACACTCGAAACTGGGTTGAGTAACCTTCTGTAATATTGTAGCCCTATCTCTTAGCTTCAAAACGGTGGGTCTTGTACCTTCATCCGACAATCGTAGTGCCTTTGGTACCATTACCGCAAAATGACGTCCAAAACTGTTTTTCTGGTTTTCAGCTTAACTTTCATTTCCGGACTTTTCCCTAGCTTGACTTGTACTTGTACTACTTGGAGCTTTCTGAATGGCTATTGGATGAACTTGTTGTTGTGTGTGTACCTTTGGGTTGGAATGAGGAAATAATGAAGCCATGATGGCTGGAAAAGTTAGCAAATTCAGGGGAAGTGCTGTCCGAACTTTGAAGGGATTTGTTTGCATTGAGTTTGTGATCTAAGACTTGGATTTGAGCAAGGCAATGTTATATGATGGATGATTTCTGAGCCATTGAGGTGAGTGACCTCAAACTGTTTTGAAATTTATTTTTGAACCGCTTTCCTGCATTATCTACTTTTGAACTGTTTTCAAAGTTACTTTTGGAACTATTTTCTTACATATCATGCGTGCTTGCATATTAGTGTCTTGTTATTATTGATTTTGCTTTCAATGATTGTTAAAACGAGTTTTCTAGGCGAGTGTGTACTTTATCGCACTCGACCTTAATAAATATGAAATTTTCAATGATTAGTGATTAAATGCTACTTGCGCATGAATGTAAGCCTTTTGGGCTGAACTGACCATTGCCCCTTGTTACCGGTCGTCTCGAGCCAGAAGCGGACTCGGTCGAGCGACTAGGAACTTGGGTGAACGTTTCGGTATACTCGAGTATTACCTTGTAGGTTGGTGGAGCCTGACCAAAAGCCAGGGACGGGGTGAATGAATGCACGAATGAAACCAAAAATGCAATGAAATGACAGGAGAACGAATGTATCCTTTGCACGAATGTTACTATCGCTTTCCATTGTACATGTTTCTTGAATTATTGATACCCCATATTTAATGTTTTGTAAACGTTGTAATTGTTTCTAGACTTATCCTTTGATTTACGACATCACTGAAATGAACCATTGTTAAACAGATTTGATTACTGATTTTACTGGTTACTCGCTGAGCTTCTAGCTCACCCCAAAACTATTTTATTCCCCTCCACAGGGCTCAAGGCGAAGGAAGGGTAGTGTTTATTCATGGATTATCTCATGTATGGATTGAACTTGGATTTCCTTTTGTGTAATCAGTCATATTGGGGATTGTATTGAACGTTTAGAACGTTTAGAATTGATTGGATGTGTAATAGACTAGTTTTGGACTTCCTCCTGTATACTAATTGTGATCAAGGATCAGAGTGGTGCTGCGGAAGCGTGGACGCTTCGCTTTTGATATGTAAAGTTTGGGAACCTTTGATGTATATTTGATATTTATATCTTGAAATTCAATTGAGGATTGTAGTGAACGACTGAGTCCCGGCGAGAGCTGGGCAGGCGGCCCGCCGAACCCTCTGGTTCGCCTTAGGGGGAGGTGGGGTCGTTACAGTTGGTATCAGAGCTTAGGCTTCAAATCTCTGTAGTGTATCCTAGGCTTGAAGTTTAGGATGCCAGACTGTGGGTTTGGTTTGAAATATTAGAGATTCTTGCGGGATGTCTCGACTTGATTGGTACAAGATGGAATGTCGAGGACGACATTATTTTAAGAGGGGGAGTTTGTGACGCCCCGAAAGGAATGAGTGTGAGAACCCGGAAATTTTCTAATTTTCTAGGGTTTATTTTATTTAATCGCCCGCCTTTTCTACATTTTCTTTATTAGAAAAATTCCCCAGATAAAGTTTATGAGCAAAGATAGTTTTAAAATGATTTTTCTAGTATCGGTAAGTTTTTGAGAAATTAAGAGCGTATTTTGGACGTGGGACCCGCTAGTGGGGTAAACGCAATATATTTTTGACAACTTGTTGGAATTTTGTATTAAGTGATATTATTTTACAAGGTGTTAAGATATTTGTATTGGAGAGACAAAAAGATAAGTTTTGAACCAAAAGGTGATAAGTGTCACCTTGTGATTTAATCTTGGACTTTGACCATTTGACTTTACCTTTACCTTTACTAAATAAATACCAAAAATTGACCAAAAATAAGCTTCATTTTACAAGCTTCTTGGCCGGCCCTTATCAAGCAAGAAAGAAAGAAAAGCTCTCAAATTTCTAGTCTCCAATCTTGCCAAATCTTTCAATTAAACCGATTAATCTTCCAATTACTCCATAAAACCTCTTAGTTTGGTGGAGTTGAGCTTGGTTGTGAAGTTGTTTGGAAAGCTAAGGTGGCTAGTTGCTCTATCTCTTGTATTGCTAAGGTGAGTTGTGAAGGACCCCTCTCCTTGCTCTAATGATGTTCAATTCATGATTAGTGGTGATATAAGGTGCAACTTTATGGATTATTTCTTGGTTTTGGTTGAATTGGTGAAGTTTTATAATTTTTGGGGATTTTTCTGTTTTCATATGAGTATGATTATGTGGTCATGTATGATGATTGGAAATGATGTTTAAGGACTCTATGAGGTGGAAAAAGTGGACAATTGCAATCAATTTCTGTTTTGGAAGAAATTTCAGAAAATTAGGTTTTGTGAAGGAACATTCAGTCCGAATTTTTAGCTCCTAGTTAGAGGACGAATTGGCCTTGGATTAAAAAATTAAAGTTGTAGGGAATTACATTTTAAAGGTGCCTACAAAATTTCAGGTCAATCGGAGTAGTGTGGAATGAGAAAAGTCGAAATTACTATTGCTGTTCTGGTTTTACCCGAATGTAAGAATTGCGCCTGTAATTGGTTGTTTTGGCTGGCATTGCTTCCGAATTGGTTGTTTAGGTCTTCTGATGAAATGTATCCATGTTTCTTAGCTTTCATATGGTTTTGGAATTTCTGGATTTGGACTTGGATAGCCTGATTTATGATGTTTCCGCTAGAATGCGTTCTGTTAATCTGTTTTTGTGATTCTGGTGTATTTTCTTGCATTTTTGACCTGGTTACACTCGAAACTGGGTTGAGTAACCTTCTGTAATATTGTAGCCCTATCTCTTAGCTTCAAAACGGTGGGTCTTGTACCTTCATCCGACAATCGTAGTGCCTTTGGTACCATTACCGCAAAATGACGTCCAAAACTGTTTTTCTGGTTTTCAGCTTAACTTTCATTTCCGGACTTTTCCCTAGCTTGACTTGTACTTGTACTACTTGGAGCTTTCTGAATGGCTATTGGATGAACTTGTTGTTGTGTGTGTACCTTTGGGTTGGAATGAGGAAATAATGAAGCCATGATGGCTGGAAAAGTTAGCAAATTCAGGGGAAGTGCTGTCCGAACTTTGAAGGGATTTGTTTGCATTGAGTTTGTGATCTAAGACTTGGATTTGAGCAAGGCAATGTTATATGATGGATGATTTCTGAGCCATTGAGGTGAGTGACCTCAAACTGTTTTGAAATTTATTTTTGAACCGCTTTCCTGCATTATCTACTTTTGAACTGTTTTCAAAGTTACTTTTGGAACTATTTTCTTACATATCATGCGTGCTTGCATATTAGTGTCTTGTTATTATTGATTTTGCTTTCAATGATTGTTAAAACGAGTTTTCTAGGCGAGTGTGTACTTTATCGCACTCGACCTTAATAAATATGAAATTTTCAATGATTAGTGATTAAATGCTACTTGCGCATGAATGTAAGCCTTTTGGGCTGAACTGGCCATTGCCCCTTGTTACCGGTCGTCTCGAGCCAGAAGCGGACTCGGTCGAGCGACTAGGAACTTGGGTGAACGTTTCGGTATACTCGAGTATTACCTTGTAGGTTGGTGGAGCCTGGCCAAAAGCCAGGGACGGGGTGAATGAATGCACGAATGAAACCAAAAATGCAATGAAATGACAGGAGAACGAATGTATCCTTTGCACGAATGTTACTATCGCTTTCCATTGTACATGTTTCTTGAATTATTGATACCCCATATTTAATGTTTTGTAAACGTTGTAATTGTTTCTAGACTTATCCTTTGATTTACGACATCACTGAAATGAACCATTGTTAAACAGATTTGATTACTGATTTTACTGGTTACTCGCTGAGCTTCTAGCTCACCCCAAAACTATTTTATTCCCCTCCACAGGGCTCAAGGCGAAGGAAGGGTAGTGTTTATTCATGGATTATCTCATGTATGGATTGAACTTGGATTTCCTTTTGTGTAATCAGTCATATTGGGGATTGTATTGAACGTTTAGAACGTTTAGAATTGATTGGATGTGTAATAGACTAGTTTTGGACTTCCTCCTGTATACTAATTGTGATCAAGGATCAGAGTGGTGCTGCGGAAGCGTGGACGCTTCGCTTTTGATATGTAAAGTTTGGGAACCTTTGATGTATATTTGATATTTATATCTTGAAATTCAATTGAGGATTGTAGTGAACGACTGAGTCCCGGCGAGAGCTGGGCAGGCGGCCCGCCGAACCCTCTGGTTCGCCTTAGGGGGAGGTGGGGTCGTTACAGTTGGTATCAGAGCTTAGGCTTCAAATCTCTGTAGTGTATCCTAGGCTTGAAGTTTAGGATGCCAGACTGTGGGTTTGGTTTGAAATATTAGAGATTCTTGCGGGATGTCTCGACTTGATTGGTACAAGATGGAATGTCGAGGACGACATTATTTTAAGAGGGGGAGTTTGTGACGCCCCGAAAGGAATGAGTGTGAGAACCCGGAAATTTTCTAATTTTCTAGGGTTTATTTTATTTAATCGCCCGCCTTTTCTACATTTTCTTTATTAGAAAAATTCCCCAGATAAAGTTTATGAGCAAAGATAGTTTTAAAATGATTTTTCTAGTATCGGTAAGTTTTTGAGAAATTAAGAGCGTATTTTGGACGTGGGACCCGCTAGTGGGGTAAACGCAATATATTTTTGACAACTTGTTGGAATTTTGTATTAAGTGATATTATTTTACAAGGTGTTAAGATATTTGTATTGGAGAGACAAAAAGATAAGTTTTGAACCAAAAGGTGATAAGTGTCACCTTGTGATTTAATCTTGGACTTTGACCATTTGACTTTACCTTTACCTTTACTAAATAAATACCAAAAATTGACCAAAAATAAGCTTCATTTTACAAGCTTCTTGGCCGGCCCTTATCAAGCAAGAAAGAAAGAAAAGCTCTCAAATTTCTAGTCTCCAATCTTGCCAAATCTTTCAATTAAACCGATTAATCTTCCAATTACTCCATAAAACCTCTTAGTTTGGTGGAGTTGAGCTTGGTTGTGAAGTTGTTTGGAAAGCTAAGGTGGCTAGTTGCTCTATCTCTTGTATTGCTAAGGTGAGTTGTGAAGGACCCCTCTCCTTGCTCTAATGATGTTCAATTCATGATTAGTGGTGATATAAGGTGCAACTTTATGGATTATTTCTTGGTTTTGGTTGAATTGGTGAAGTTTTATAATTTTTGGGGATTTTTCTGTTTTCATATGAGTATGATTATGTGGTCATGTATGATGATTGGAAATGATGTTTAAGGACTCTATGAGGTGGAAAAAGTGGACAATTGCAATCAATTTCTGTTTTGGAAGAAATTTCAGAAAATTAGGTTTTGTGAAGGAACATTCTGTCCGAATTTTTAGCTCCTAGTTAGAGGCCGAATTGGCCTTGGATTAAAAAATTAAAGTTGTAGGGAATGACATTTTAAAGGTGCCTACAAAATTTCAGGTCAATCGGAGTAGTGTGGAATGAGAAAAGTCGAAATTACTATTGCTGTTCTGGTTTTACCCGAATGTAAGAATTGCGCCTGTAATTGGTTGTTTTGGCTGGCATTGCTTCCGAATTGGTTGTTGAGGTCTTCTGATGAAATGTATCCATGTTTCTTAGCTTTCATCTGGTTTTGGAATTTCTGGATTTGGACTTGGATAGCCTGATTTATGATGTTTCCGCTAGAATGCGTTCTGTGAATCTGTTTTTGTGATTCTGGTGTATTTTCTTGCATTTTTGACCTGGTTACACTCGAAAATGGGTTGAGTAACCTTCTACAATATTGTAGCCCTATCTCTTAGCTTCAAAACGGTGGGTCTTGCACCTTCATCTGACAATCGTAGTGCCTTTGATACCATTACCGCAAAATGACGTCCAAAACTGTTTTTCTGGTTTTGAGCTTAACTTTCATTTCCGGACTTTTCCCTAGCTTGACTTGTACTTGTACTACTTGGAGCTTGCTGAATGGCTATTGGATGAACTTGTTGTTGTGTGTGTACCTTTGGGTTGGAATGAGGAAATAATGAAGCCATGATGGCTGGAAAAGTTAGCAAATTCAGGGGAAGTGCTGTCCGAACTTTGAAGGGATTTGTTTGCATTGAGTTTGTGATCTAAGACTTGGATTTGAGCAAGGCAATGTTATATGATGGATGATTTCTGAGCCATTGAGGTGAGTGACCTCAAACTGTTTCGAAATTTATTTTTGAACCGCTTTCCTGCATTATCTACTTTTGAACTGTTTTCAAAGTTACTTTTGGAACTATTTTCTTACATATCATGCGTGCTTGCATATTAGTGTCTTGTTATTATTGATTTTGCTTTCAATGATTGTTAAAACGAGTTTTCTAGGCGAGTGTGTACTTTATCGCACTCGACCTTAATAAATATGAAATTTTCAATGATTAGTGATTAAATGCTACTTGCGCATGAATGTAAGCCTTTTGGGCTGAACTGGCCATTGCCCCTTGTTACCGGTCGTCTCGAGCCAGAAGCGGACTCGGTCGAGCGACTAGGAACTTGGGTGAACGTTTCGGTATACTCGAGTATTACCTTGTAGGTTGGTGGAGCCTGGCCAAAAGCCAGGGACGGGGTGAATGAATGCACGAATGAAACCAAAAATGCAATGAAATGACAGGAGAACGAATGTATCCTTTGCACGAATGTTACTATCGCTTTCCATTGTACATGTTTCTTGAATTATTGATACCCCATATTTAATGTTTTGTAAACGTTGTAATTGTTTCTAGACTTATCCTTTGATTTACGACATCACTGAAATGAACCATTGTTAAACAGATTTGATTACTGATTTTACTGGTTACTCGCTGAGCTTCTAGCTCACCCCAAAAATGTTTTATTCCCCTCCACAGGGCTCAAGGCGAAGGAAGGGCTTGTAGTGTTTATTCATGGATTATCTCATGTATGGATTGAACTTGGATTTCCTTTTGTGTAATCAGTCATATTGGGGATTGTATTGAACGTTTAGAATTGATTGGATGTGTAATAGACTAGTTTTGGACTTCCTCCTGTATACTAATTGTGATCAAGGATCAGAGTGGTGCTGCGGAAGCGTGGACGCTTCGCTTTTGATATGTAAAGTTTGGGAACCTTTGATGTGTATTTGATATTTATATCTTGAAATTCAATTGAGGATTGTAGTGAACGACTGAGTCCCGGCGAGAGCTGGGCAGGCGGCCCGCCGAACCCTCTGGTTCGCCTTAGGGGGAGGTGGGGTCGTTACAGTTAACATTCAAATAAAGGAACCAGTCCAGTAGAACACCACTTTGATGCCAAATCCCGTCCACCAACCATACCCCTTACCGGGCCCGAACGTCAAACAGGAACAGGAATGGTAATACTCGAGTATACCGGAATCAAGAGTCTCAATACTCAAAGATTCCCTCGGAACAGGCACCCATGGATTGTCAATTTCTTCGACCAAGCCCTTGCTGGCTCGATTCAATCAACTCCCCATGAGGTTGAGCTCAGATGTAACAGGAAGGTCGTTGGATACACTTCCAAACGACATTATAACAGGCACAGGTAACAGATTCAAGTATATACAGGAAACAAGCCACACAGGCCAGAGAACGAGCGTGATAAAGTATACACTCGTCTCGTACAGAATAAACAGTCGATAAAGACATTCAAATAGCAATTTGCAAGTACAGATAACCATTTTAGCAATAATTCAGGGAAGGAGTGGTACACTCACCGGTTCCAGTACAGATACTTCAAAAGTTTTTTACCCAAAGTGGCTTTAATCGCCAAGAAACCCTAAAATAATCAAGATAAAACAATTATAGTTCGCACATCCACAAACCCAGTAAATGGAATGCATAAATGAGACCCGACTACATGTCGTACGCCTTTCCAGGTTAAGTACTTGTACAGAAGAATAAAAATATGACTTTTGAGTAAAAAGATAACAGTTGGTCCTAGGGTTACAAACAACCCTCAAAACCCTTCATTTTTACTAAGATCAACTCAACTTGAAGGAATCGCGTAGCCCTAAAATTTTGGGCAGCATGCCCTCTGTATTTTGCTATATTCCAGCCATTTATGGCTTCATTGTTTTTCCTCAAGTCAGTCCAATTCAACACATAAGAAATCTCAATACAATAGCCCTTCAACTAGGCTCAAGTTCATCCAAATACAAAGCAAGTCTAGGAATTCGACTAGACATCAAGTTTTAAGGACAAAAGCTAAATAGCAGGTTTAACGTCTCTTAGTGGAACAGACACAACCGAAGCTACACTTATCCGATTGGGGTACAATTTATACTGTTTCGAAGCTAAGGTAAAGGGCTACAACTTTGATGGAGACCACTCAGTCCAGTTCGTAGTGTATCTAGATCAAAATTCCAAATTACATAACCAGCATCTCACAATCAGACTAGTTAACCGCACTATGATTAAATGAAAATAACTCAGGCTACCGAAGTCTGATTGAGGTGTATCATATGGCGTTTCGAATCCAAGACATATACCTATATTTCTTATGAAGACCACCAAAGCTAAATCATGCATTTTCAGAGTCAAAAATTGAAATCCCCACGAAGACAGAAAACTGTCCGCGAAAATAGGGCTTATGGGCAGTCAAGGGTAGTTTGATCATTTCATATGCTACGGTGCTCTGATGGAGTTGAAATTTTACAGGTATCTATAACACATCATTTCCTACAATTTTCATGTTTTAACCTAAGCCTGATTCGACCTCTAACATGCTAAAATAAAACCGGACAGAACAGGGAAAATTGAAACCCTAAACTGGAATTTCCGCACCAAACCAGAAATTTTCCGCAACCAATCATGTCCAACATATACCAACTTCATTTCACACTATAAAAAACCATCAATCCATGACTAAACAATAATTACTATATAAAAAAAGAAAAATCAATAATAAATCAAAAATCCATCAAAACTCCACTTCCAACCATCAAACCTACTACAAATCAACATATTTAGCCACAAAAGCCACTAATTAGACATTATTAGGATCAAAGGAAAGGTTCCTTAGTCACTTACCTTGCCAACCCAAGAAAAGACCCAACTTAGCACCACTTTCTTCCAAACCACTTCACAACCAACCTCACTACTACTAAACTAAGGGTTTTTATGGAGGAATTTCAAGTTTAATCGGTTGGATTGGGAGATTGAGCAAGATTATGAGCAAAAGAGTTGAAGATTTCTTTTCTTTTCTTCCTAGAGAGAGCAGGCCAAAGAAGCTTGAAATAAGAATGAATTTTGGGTCAATTTTGATTTAGGGTAAAGGTAAAGTTAAATGGTCAAAGTCCAAGATTGAATAGGATGGTGACACTTGTCACCTTTTAAGCTTAAACTTATCCTCTTGTCTCTCCAATACTAATCTATCTAGATAACCTCTAATTACCTCTTAACACCTAGTAATTTAATCCCGGTATACAAAACTTAACCTAATTGATCGAATTTGTCGCACTTAACGCTACTAGCGGGTCCCACGCCCAATTTACACTCTTTATTTCTCATGATCTAACTTATATTAGAAAATGATTTAAAAACTATATTTACTTATAAAAATCTCGGACAAATCAATATAATAGGGTATAGTGACGAAAATGCATGCGAGAAAATAAAATAAAGTATTACGAAATAAAGAAAATTTATGGGTCCTCACAATTTTAAATCTCAACACTTCTAAATCGGGTGGTGCAAACCTTAATCAAATGAGAAGACTAGAAGAAGGATGCAAAAACCAGAAGTTTTCTCAACAAATCCGGAACACCACCATAATGTGACACCCCGTATGACGGAGGGTTTTATTTTATATATATCTTTGTTGGACGAGCGGAGGAGCGCAACGTTTGAACTTGGAAAAGAAAAGAAAAGTTTTGAAAAAAAACAGGGGCCAAATCCGGCCGGATACCTGGCCGGATTGCCTTGGAGTTTTGAAAAAAAACGAGTTTAGCCACTGCCTTGAATCCGGCCGGAAATCCGGCCAGATTCCGACCGGATTCTGACGTGGCAGGCGCAGCAGCCACTTTTGACCAGCTATTTTGCTTGATAAATATCTTGTTTTGGCTGCTTTTGCTCTTCATTTTGCTTCCTCCTTGTCCGGGCCTTTTGAGAGAAGAACAAGAGAAACTTGTCCAAGTTTTCCCCTTTGATTTCTTCCTTTCAATCTTGAGATTTTATCTATAGTTTTGGAAGATATTTCACACAAGGGCTCACTAGGGTGGTTTAAAGCTTTTGATGGATTGATTTTGGATGGGAAGCTCTACCTTGATAGCTTTCTTGAATTTGAGGTAAGTTGGATAAACAAGTTCCCTTTTGTTCTAAAATTGGTTAATTGGTGGTTTGTGGTGATTAAATGTGTTGTATTTTGGAGTATTATATGGGTTGAAGGAGTTTATGGTAATTTTCTGATTTATTGGATCTTTTTCTGATTTTATATGATTATGATTAGTTGGCTTGGATTGATGGATTGAGACAGTGTTAATTGGAGCTTGTATGCGTTAAATGCAATCGTTTGCGGAAAATTTCAGGGTTGTGCGGAAATTCCGGTTGCTAAGGCTTTATTTAGGGATTTTCCAAGGGTGACTTATAAGTTGTTAATTGGCTTTGATTGAAGGATTTTGTGGCCTCAATGGATATGTTTTATTGCTTGTGAACTATATGTACAATTGTAGTTGACGGTTACGGATTTGGTGAATATTTGTAGGTTGGAAAATAAAGGAATTAAGGGGAAATGCTGTCCGATTTTGAATAGCGTTGGTTACCTTAAGTTTCAAGTGAAAGGCGTGGACTTGAACGATGAAATTGTCTATATTGGACGAGGATTATGAGCCGTGGAGGTGAGTGACCTTAAACTATTTCCAACGTTACCTTTGAAATGTTTCTTGCATCGTTTCTTTGATTGCATATCCTGTGTGCCGGCATATACGTTCTTGACATGTTTTGGCTCAAATGAGTACTTGGAATTCGTGTGCTGGACCCCAACGTCTCCTCCACCGTTTAATGTTCCTGTAGAGCACCAATGGGCTCTTTCTCAATGTTCAATGTTAAATGTTCAATGTTAAATGATTGTTTGGAGCGTTGGACGTCTAAGTACCATGATTTCACTGGCTCACGAGAGCAATGAAAGTGCATTGATTACTGAATCATGACATTATTGAAATGAACGATTGTGAAACTGATTTGATAACTGATTTTACTGGTTACTCGCTGAGCTTCTAGCTCACCCCAAAATGTTTTATTCCCCTCCACAGGGCTCAAGGCGAAGGAAGGGCTTGTAGTGTTTATTCATGGATTATCTCATGTATGGATTGAATTTGGCTTTCCTGTTGTGTAATCATTCATATTGGGATTGTATTGAACGTTTAGAATTGATTGGATGTGTAATAGTCTAGTTTTGGACTTCCTCCTGTGTAATAATTGTGATCAAGGATCAGAGTAGCGCAGTGGAAGCGTGGACGCTTCGCTTTTGACATGTAAATGTTGGAATATTTGATTTATACTTGAGATTTTATCTTGTATTTGTTTGAGGACTGTAGTGATCGACTGAGTCCCGGCGAGAGCTGGGCAGGCGGCTCGCCGAACCCTCTGGTTCGCCTTAGGGGGAGGTGGGGCTGTTACACATAATCTATCAAAACCCTAGCCAAAATCTTATTAGACGAGTTCTAGATAACATTCATCATTTACACTCAAGTAGAGCACTTCATCCTTTATACACATTCATATAATTGGGACCCTATCACCACTTGGCCCAAGCTCACTTCACGCAAAGACCACGCGAAGCAGCTCTGGATTTTATCCCTACAAGTAGTCGCTTAACTTTCAAATCAGTCCAACAGTCCGACACCCTAAACTTTAAGCTTAGGATACACTACAAAGATCTGATACCTAAGCTCTGATACCAACTGTTACAGTCCAACCTCCTCCTAAGGCGAACCAAAGGGTTTAGCGGACCGCCTGCCCAACTCTCGCCGGGGCTCACTACAGTTCTCAAATAAATTTCATCACTCACATCCAAGAACATAGGGTACAACCTCAGTAATAAACGAAATAACATTTCCCAAGTTTAGAATGTGTACTTACCTACATTACAAATCTCAAGTTGTGGTACAATTCCCCGAATAAGACAAAAGCCCTCAGTTCTCATATAATTACAATTACAATATCCGGCTCAAATATTACATCTTCCAAAGTTCCCCGAATTCACATACCACAAGTGGACTGAGTTCGATTTCAAATTATACAAGAGATATTTCATCCAGTGATACTAATAACCCATTACACGCGCTTCCTTTGCCTCGAGCCCTGTGGAGGGGGGAAAAATATTTTTGGGTGAGCTACAAGCTCAGTGAGTGACCAGTAAAATCAGTAATCCAACCAGTTTCATAATAATGCATTTAGATGATGTTCATGAATCAGTGATCAAATGTACGTTTATTGCTCTTGTAACCAGGCAAATCATTGTACTTAAACGTCCAACGCTCAAACGGATCCAGTAACAGTCAACCAGTAATAGGGAGCCATCGGTGCTCCAAATAAACAGTGGTGGAGACGTTGAGTTTAAGCACAAGACTTCCCAAGAACTCATTGGAGCCAAATCATTTCATGATACACATGCAAGCACTCATGATATGCAATCGAGTAAGCAATGCAAGAAATAGTTTGAAAAGTAACTTTGCAAACAGTTGTGGAATCACTCACAAACCACAGCTTATGATCCATCCATCATAGAAGGTTTCCTTGATCAAGTCCAAGTCCTTCATTTCTACCAAGAGTCCACTTACTCAAAGCCATCAAATGCTCTCAGAGATTGGACAGCACTTCCGCTTAATTTCCTTATTTTCCATCCTACAATACATCACCAATTACATCTCAAATCAATCACAATTTAAGCCCCAAATCAAAACCCTAAAACTGGAATTAATCTACACAAGCTGGAATTTCCACAACAAACCACAATTAACACACAAAAGCTCAATCTTACACTATCTCAAGCTATCATTCCATGACCAACCATAATTCACCATATAAAATAGGAAAATCACCAATAACTATGAAATTTATCAAAACTCTACTACAATCCATGAAACCTTCCACAAAATAGCATATATAACATCTCTAATCCACCAATTAACAATCAATTGAAGTAGATAGGAAGTTCTTGGCAAGATACCTTTAAACCTCAAGAAAATTGGTAGCTTAGTGCTTCCTCCTCCAAAACAACTCCACCAATAGTTTTAAACCTCCTTAGTGAGCACTTGTATGGAATGGATTGCAAAACTAGCGGTTAAAACTCAAGATTTGGGCAAGAAAGTGAATTAGAAAATGAAGTTTTTCCTCTCTTGTTTTCTCTCTCAAAACAGCCGGCCAAGCAAGGAGGAAAATGAAGATAGCTCAGCCAAGAAACAAGATAAGAATGAAGGAAAAACAGCCGGTCAAAGTTGGTTGCCGAGGTGCCACGTCACAATCCGGCCAAGATCTGGCCGGATTCATGGCAGTGGCGAAATCCAATTTTTTCCAAAACCCCTACCAATCCGGCCAAGAACTGGCCGGATTTCCAGCCGGAGTCTCACTGTTCACCAGAAATTTCCTTTCTTCTTCTTTCGGGCGTCATAAACTCTCCTCCTTGTAAGAATGTCATCCTCGACATTCCAACTCGTACTAACCAGATCCAAATAGTCCTCGAAAGTCAGTCAAGTACTAAGAACACTCTAATCCCACTTATCTAATAATCATGATCCAATGGATAACTAAACGAGTAACTTGATACAACATGCAATAGGACTCGGTTCGACCAATTAGCTCTGAGTTGGACTTAATGTCCCAGATATTCAAAAAAGTCAAGACACGGCTTAGCCCCAGGTCGGAAATTTTACCCCTGGCGGTGCTGGACAACACAACAAGCTAGCACAACGATGACAAATCTGCCCTTGTTATTGCCGTGACCCTTAGTGCATTTTTTTTGTGGTTCAATTGACTTATTTATGATGTATACATGTTGTGTGGGTTGTGTGGAAGGTTTCCACAAAAAATTACGTGATTTGGATGATTAAATGTTGAGTTTTCGAAAATTTGTCAAAGCTGGAAATGAGTCCCGTATTACTCTGGAAGTGTTTTTGATTCGATCATAACTTTTTAGTTCGATGTCGAAATCGACAGCCGTCAGTGGCATTAGAAACTAGACACTTCCAGTTTTCCAATGGTATAAAATGCATGCCCAGATTCTGTGAGGACTTGCAAATTCCTTACATATTTCTTGAAAATTTCCTTTTATTTGAAAATTATTTGGAAATTATTATTTTATACCATATTGCTACTTAATCACCCTAGAAAAAGTGCCAATGATGTGAGAACCTCGAAAAAATACCTACATATATATATACGTATAAAATATAAAGGTGTACTTATGTATTGCCTTTGCATCTTGGACTTGTAATAAATTCTACTCTTAACCTTATTCGTTCTCAAACAAGCATGGAAAAATATATATATATATAATATATAAAATATATGTATTGCACCTGCATTTTAGATTGTTAATAAACTTCATTTTTTTATTTTTACTTGTTCTTAAATAAGTATGTAAAAGTAGTTTTATGTTATAAACAACTTAATTGTGCTAAAATATTAAATTACTTAGTTCTTGTCAAGATAAATTAATATTGCTTGAGTTAGATTAAATTTATTGCCTTAATATTAAACCTTTGAATCTCGATAACTAGTTTTAATCATTAATAATGTTAAGTGTTAATAGGAACCTTAGCATTAAGATAGAGCCGATAAATTTTAGACAAAATCGATACAAGTATACTAAGTATACTTAGGACGTGAATTCCCAAAGATTAAATTTTCGCAAGGTTAGTATATAATTAGGCGTTTAAAATTACATTTGGGATAAATCTTGGATTTAGTTTAGGATTGAGGGCTAAAGTGGAAATTCGGATGAAATGTGAAAAGACAAATTGGCCCTCCTCCAATTTAAATTCACCATGCAGCCGGAACAATTCTTGAACAAACTAAGCTTCAAACATTTCCATTCTAGCCGGTTCCATTTTCTTTTATTTACTCCATCACTTCACCAATCAAAATGCCGACTCATATTCACTAACACACTACGCTATATCATTTCCAGTCCACTACAACCATTATCACAAACCACAACTCCACCTCGTGAGTATCGACTGAGAGAGAGTGTGAGAGACTGAGCTGCACTTTGCATCCGAGAGGAAAGAAAAGAAACTCGCGAGCTTTTCATTCCTGTTCTGTCCGTGAGCTAGAGTGAAGAAAGGGAGAAACAGTACGAGAGTTCATCCTTGCCGCACTCTCAACCAGCTATAATCCACCCCCAGCCGCAACACCACCACAGCTGCCACCACCGTGACAAAAAAAAAAGACCAGCAATTTCAGTTCTTGCGCGAGTCGAGAGAGGAACAACTTGGCAGATCGTGTGTTGCGTGAGCTGAGCACTTAGCAAAGGTAATTTCTGAGCTAGACTAAATTATTCAGAGGTAGATGATACTGTTTAAGAGCTTGCATGTTGGATTGTGCGTTCTGATGATGAAATCAAAATATGAGAAATCTGATTTGGAAGAAGAAATGGGTTTACCGAGAACAAATGGAATAATGCAGTTCAGAACTTGATCATTTGTGATAATCTGAGCATGCAATGGTGATTAGCTAACTAAAACTTGGATGATTAAGCTGGTTATGGCCTTGCATGTGAGTTTAGGCATTCGGATGAGTAGCTTAAGAAAGAAAATTCTGATGTGCACAAGAAATTGGATTTGCCGAGAACTTGACTTGAATAATGCAGCTTTACTTGGTTTAAACTTGTTGTTCTGAGCTTATAAACATGATTAGCCAGTTAATAATAAGATGATTAAGCTCTGCATGCAACTCATTAGCTCGGTAAAGCAAGAAAAAAATAAGAATAAAATGCAAACTGCCGCACGCAACTTCATCCGAGGCTAGCTGAACCAATTTCTGGAAATTTGGATGATTTTTGTTGTTGATCGAATCTGAGTTTTGAACTAGAAATGTTAATCAGTTAGTTAAGTAATTGCATGTTGAATTTGAGTACTTAAATCACTGAATGAGCCGAGGAAAAATTTGATTTAAGACTAACGAGCTGCTGGAAATTTTCTTTGGTAATCCGAGAGACTTGAGCTGGAAAATTTAGACGATTATAGTTGTTGTTTGCATATGATTTTGAACTGGAAATGTTAATTGGCTAGTTAAGAGAGTACACGTCGAATTTGAGTACCTAATACCTTGTTTTAGCCGAAGGAAAATTTGGACATAAGACTATTGAGTAGCTGGAAAATTTTGGAAACCGAGAGGTTGAACCGGAAATTTAACTTGTTTCTGGAATTTTTCCTTGGAATCAAATGGTTTAGAAATGCATGAGAGACGTGTATTTTAAGCGGTGTAAGTTGTTTAGAGATGAAATATTTGATATATTGAAAGATTGAACCAAAAAAAATTTGTTGGAATATAATTGCTGGAAAATCTTGTGAATTGCCAAGGGAAATGAAACTGAAATTTGTGGTTGTTTCTGGATTTTTCTTGTTCTTGGAATATAATGGTTGGATATGCTTGAAAAATGTTGTTTTAAGTCTTGTAAGATACTTAGTACTGAAACACTTAAGTTGATTGGCGATATTTCAATAAGAAATTATTGTTGGACGCTGAGGGTTAATGATTGATGAAACCCTTGGCTATTTGAGTAAATCTTACGAGTATTAAGGTTTTGATGAAATTATTTGCTGGGATTCTTTTTGACTATCGAAACAAGAAAAGAAAATTTGAACTCTTAGAGTCATTTGGGACTCAAGCTGGATATAGTTTTCTTCTTGTCTTGAATGGAGTTGTGATTGAAATTGAGTATTTGTTGTCAAGAGCTAATGATTGATGAAGCTCTTGGCCATTTGAGTAATTTTTGCAAAAGTGTAAATTTTGGTGAACTTGTTCAAATGGTTGGCTGAGGTAGACCTGAAAGGTCCAAGGACTATGTTTTGGGTTTGTGATTTAGAACTTGTTTGAAACCTTGGACTTCCTTTGTTGAATTTTGATTGTACTGGAATCTGTTGAGACCTAGGGCTAATGATTGATGAAGCCCTAGTGACATTTATATTTGAATTGTGTTTTAGTTATAATGGCAACTTGGAACACAATGTGCAAATGAATTGGAATCATGAAGTCCGTTTTAGTCTTTTGAATTCAAGTACCTTTAAAACAAACCTTGTGGGTATATTCTGTTTTAATATCAAATTATATATATTGAATTTAGTACGCTAATGTTAAAATTAGATATCGGGACTTTTAAAATCTTGCCGACTAGTCAATCCTTTTCTTGGGCTAAACTGGTTTTATTACCTTTAGGGAATAATTGCATTAACTTCTAAACTCTAATTTTTTCATAAAAATTACGTTGACTAGTTGTCTAAGAGGAAATTTGTTAAAACCACTAGATTTAAATAATTTCAAATAAAAGATAGAGAAAACGTGTTCGGCAAGAAAACTTGTACAAATTGATTTGGCTCTAGTTTGCCCTAAAGAAGAAAAGTATTATAAAGAAAGCCATATGAAACAATTCACTACTTTTACTAAGTTTTATCCTAAGTGGATTGTCGAATTATTTCGAGGAAATAAACTAATAATATACCAGATAACCTTTTATATTCATATACCTAGAATTTGAACAGAAAACTTATAGTGCTTAAAAACTTGGTTTTCTAAGATTTAGCGAGGACGCGGATTTCGATTCCTAGCTTGACCTTTGAGCTTCACTCCTAGGTGTGTGTCCCTGCTTGTTCTATGCCTATTTGGTTAAAGTGCTTTCTTGACTCGATATGTGGTAATTGCCAAAAAAATGATTTATGATCCATCGAAGTGAACAGTGTGTACTTTATCACACTAGCCGTTCGAGTGGTGACTTGTGTGAAGTGTTTTTCGTGAATATCTTGCTTGCGCTTGCTAAGTGCTAAATTACTAGGCAGGGGAATGTACCACACCTTAAGGGTGGGAGGGCCTCTTATCCTGACTTGGTAATCAAGTGTTGGACGTAAATTCGTTGGGTGAATCCCTCGACTAGTTTATCCAGGGGGTATACTCGAGTACTACCGCTCTCATCTATCTTATCGTCGTTGGGTGAATCTCTCGACTAATTATCCAAAGGGTATATTCGAATATTACTGCTTTCTTATTTCGTGACGTCGTTGGGTGAATCCCTCGACTAGTTTATCCAGGGGGTATACTCGAGTACTACCGCTCTCATTTATTTGGTGTGCGGGCCCGGGACAGGGGTATGATTGGTGACGGGTTAAGAAAAAGAAAAAGAAAAAGATCTACATGGACCGTAAGTAGTGCGAGTTGACGGAGGGTCAACTACGATGACTTTTGATCAAGCGAGGTGAATGGCTCCTGAGAGCCCCTGTATCCTACCTTGTGCTGTTATTCGCTTTCCTATTTGTTTACTTTAGTCGAAATCGATACTTGCTATTTGTTTATTTGATTGCATGTTTTGGGGCACCACTGAGCTTTAGCTCACCCCATGTTTATTTGTTTTCCTTGACAGGTCTTGAAGTTTGAGAAATCTGAGCTACTTAGATTTTCTTATAAATGTATTTGAACTTTATTACTTCGTTTTGCGGTTTATAATGTATTTGAATAAAACGGCATAGTTTTGTTTTGGGGCTGCCACTTGAAGCTGGAAAAGTGTAAACCCTAATTATGATATTTGGCTTGTATGTATATATTTGTGCTGTATGAAATTGTATGTTTTGGGAACGGTAAGACTTTACCTCTTGAATGTAACGCGTAAGGTGTTTAGGAGCCGTCGATTGGCTATCTTCAGATGCTGTTATCTTTGAAGTTAATGTGGTGTTAGCAATTGGTTTATTTTGGAGGAATCGCTATTGTAATAGTTAGGTTATTTCTGGAATGGAGTTAGGCTAGATTGCTTGCTTGAGTCCTGGCGAGAGCTAGGCAGACGGCCCGCCAACCCTCTGGTTTGCCTTAGGGGAAAGTGGGGTCGCCACAAATGATCCTAGAAAATTAGGGTTTTCCTTTCCGATTTCAATTCGAAGTGAAATAGGGTTTTTCGTGAATCCGTCGTGTAATTATCCGGTACGGAGCGAGGATCAAATTTGGTGCTTAAGAGTGACTTTTGGGTGAGAAATAATATGTGATTAGAAGAAATGATAAAAAGTTAGTTAATAGGAAGTAAAAACCCTAGTACGTGTGGTTTAAGGAAAAACAGTGCGAACCGACGTGAACCGTGCACTACCGATTGAACACACCACTTGACCACCACTTTCTTACCATACAAGCTCATTAATATTTGAGCAAAATATCTCCTTAATTTCCAGCTAGCCTTGACCGAATTTTGGGGCTGAAATTGCAAGAAAGAAAAAGAAAATTTTGCTTGGTAATTGGTAGTGACAAGTGTCACACCATTAAGGGTCTTGACCAAGACCAATTGTCCAACCTTCTTATCACCTTGGAGCTGCAATTCTTCTTCATTTTTTCTGCTATTTGGCCGAGAGAGAGGGAGAGAAAAACCCAAGTGAGAGCTGCCATTTTTATCTTGAGTTTGTGAGTGTTAAGTGAGGAACTAAAATTCTAAACCGATTAAAGGGTGAGTTGTGAGCTTGAGAAGCTAGGGGAACCAAGAAGTCCAAGAGGAGGTGAAGTATTACTCTTACAAGCTTCATTTGTTGAGGTATAAGGCTAAACCATGGCTTTGGTTCTTTTATTTTGGTTTAAGTTGTTATATAATACTTGTTTTGGTTGGATTAGTGGTGATACAAGTTGTTATGAGGATTTAAAGGTGATTTATGTGAGTTAGGGTTTGAGATATTTGCTACCTATCCTTGCTATATGGATGATATATGTGGTATTTAAGCTTATATAAGTGGTTGTGGTGATGATTGGAGCAAGAAATCAAGAAAGGTTGCATTGAATCCCAAAATTCCAGGTTTCTGGAAAATTTCAGCTCTATTCTGTCCGGTTTTATTGCACCATGTTAGAGGAAACATTAGGCTTAGCATAAAACATGAAAGTTGTAGAGAATAATATTTTATAGGCGCCTACAAAATTTCAGCTCAATCGGAGTAACGTAACCTGTGAAAAGACCAAAATACCCTCACTGTTTTAGGATGTTTCCAGTGTTCCGTTTTAGTCAGTTCATCCAGTTTATCATGTTTATTCACTAGGTTCTGTACTGATTTAGCCATTTACCAAAACATAAAAGTTTTAGTACTCTGTCTTATTTTTCCAACGCCACCAATAACGTCTTAAACGGACCTTGGTAGACGGAGATATGACCATTCTAGTGCAGTACGGTTAATTAGCCGTATAGTTGGAAGTTGGCTCTATAAATTGGGAATTTGACCAGGTTACACTGGAAATTTGACCAAGTGATCTTCATTAAAGTTGTAGGATTTCGTCTTAGCTTCGAAATGATATAAGTTGTACACCAATCCGATAAGCGTAGCCTCAGATGTGTTCTTTCACCAAAAACCCGTCAAATCTGTCTTTTGTAAACTTCATTTGCACATTTGTTATTAGTTGATTTATGTCCTTGTATTGTCTTGAGCCTATGGAAAGGCTATTGAAATGCATTTGTGTTGTGTATAAACTTGGGCTTGAATGAGAAAAATAATGAAGCCATAAATGGCTGGAAAAATAGGTAAATACAAAGGGCGTGCTGCCCAAATTTTCGCTCGAGGGCTAAGTTTCTATTTGAATTTGTATATTTTCGTTTGGCAAATACTATGACCGTTTTACCATTCCGTTTTACCATTCCAAAACATGATACCTCTTCGATTTGAAACCCCAGATGTTTACTTACTCCGTACCCAAAATATAGAGGTATGATTTAGGGTTTTCTCGGTCACAAGTGAACCACATTTAAGTGAGGTTTTAAGTGTGAACGTAAGATAATATTGTCCTCCTTTTCACATGATTTTATCATGACATGTAGTCTATACTAGTTGCTTGGGTATGAGGTGATTTTGAACTATCTAAACGATTCCGAAAACAATATTTTTAGCCTATCTCGTTGGAGTCCGAGTTGTCTTTGGTCCAAGTGTTTTCCGCCGGACATTTTATAACCCGCTTGAGTTAGCTTTGTGTTTGGTTTATGAAACCCTAGTTATTTTCGTCCTCCGATCCAAATATCCCCTTTTCACTATAAAGGCGTCTTTATACGTTTTACTTATCAATTGCCGGTTTTTCTTTGATTTCACTTACTTGTTTGTGCTAGATAGACTGTAATATTCTTTCTCATTTACTCTTAGGTTTTCTCGGTGACTGAGGTAATATCCGGAAGGATATTTGCACGTTATTTTACGTAAATAGGTGAGTGTTCCTTGTTTGTTATGTTTCTTGATTATATGGCTTGTATATATGACTGATAACATGTTAAACGCTTTCAATGATTAGCCAAAACGAGTTTTCTAGGCGAGTGTGTACTTTATCGCACTCAGCCTAAATGATTGTGAAATTTTCAATGATTGAACGATTGAAATGTTACTTGTGCATGAATGTAAGCCTTTCGGCTGAACTGGCCACTGCCCCTTGTTACCGATCGACTCGAGCCAGAAGCGGACTCGGTCGGGCGATATGGTGACCTGGGTGAACGTTTGGTATACTCGAGTATTACCTTGAAGTCTGGTGGAGCCCGGCCAATGTCTGGGAAGGGGGTGAATGAAATGAATGAACGAACGAGGGTTTTACTTACAAAATGTATTTTCAAGAGAATGAATGGAGGAATAAGGGGAATGTCAGGAGAACGAAAGAACAAACGAATGAACAAATGACTCCTTGTGAGCCTGTATCTTTTTAATGTATGTGTTATTATTGTGACGCCCCGAAAAGTATGAGTGTGAGAACCCGTAAATTTTCTAATTTTTTTGGGTTTATTTTATTTAATCGCCCACCTTTTCTACATTTTATTTATTAGAAAAATTCCCCAGATAAAGTTTGTGAGCAAAAATAGTTTTAAAATGATTTTTCTAGTATCGGTTAGTTTTTGAAAAATTAAAAGCGTATTTTGGACGTGGGACCCGCTAGTGCGGTAAATGCATTTTATTTTTGACAACTTGTTGGAATTTTGTATTAAGTGATATTATTGTACAAGGTGTTAAGACATTTGTATTGGAGAGACAAAAAGATAAGTTTTGAACTAAAAGGTGACAAGTGTCAGCATAAGATTTAGTCTTGGGTTTGACTACTATTCATAACTTTACCATTTAATTGAAATTGACCAAAATTCACTTCATTTTGAAAGCTCTCTTGGCCGAATGTTCTTGCTCAAGAAAGAAAGAAAAGCTCTCAATTTCTTCCTTCTATTTCTTGCTCAATCTTCAAATCCAACCAATAAAACTCCAAATCATTCCATAAAATCTCTTTGCTAAGTGGTCTTGAGGTGTTTTGTGGAGTTGTTTGGAAAGCTAAGGTGACTAGTTGCTCTATCTCTTGTATTGCTAAGGTGAGTTGTGAATGACCCCTCTCCTTGCTCTAATGATGTTCAATTCATGATTAGTGGTGATATAAGGTGCAACTTTATGGATTATTTCTTGATTTTGGTTGAATTGGTGAAGTTTTATAATTATTGGGGATTTTTCTATTTTCATATGAATATGATTATGGGGTCATGTATGATGATTGGAAATGATGTTTAAGGACTCTATGAGGTGGAAAAAGTGATTAATTGCAATCAATTTCTGTTTTGGAAGAAATTTCAGAAAATTCGGTTTTGTGAAGGAGCATTCTGTCCGAATTATTAGCTCCTAGTTAGAGGACGAATTGGCCTTATCTCAAAACATGAAAGTTGTATGGAATGACATTTTAAAGGTTTCTACAAAATTTCAGGTCAATCGGAGTAGCGTAGAGTGAGAAAAGTCGAAATTACTATTGCTGTCCTGGTTTTACCCGAATTGGGGAATTGCGCCTGTAATTGGTTGTTTTGGCTGGAATTGCTTCCGAATTGGTTGTTGAGGTCTTCTTATGAAATTTATCCCTGTTTCGTATCTTTCAGGAGGTTTTGGAATTTCTGGATTTGGACTTGGATAGCCTGATTTATGATGTTTCTGCTAGAATGCGATTTGTGAACCTGTTTTTCCGGTTCGGGTGTAGTTTCTTGTATTTTTTACCTGGTTACACTTGGAACTGGGTTGAGTGACCTTCTACAATATTGTAGCCCTATCTCTTAGCTTCGAAACGGTGGGTCTTGTACCTTCATCCGACAATCGTAGCGCCTTTGGTTCCATTACCGCAAAATGACGTCAAAACTGTTTTTCTGGTTTTGAGCTTAACTTTCATTTTCGGACTTTTCCCTAGCTTGACTTGTACTAGTACTACTTGGAGCTTGCTGAATGGCTATTGGATGAACTTGTTGTTGTGTGTGTACCTTTGGGACTGGCTGATGAAATAATGAAGCCGTGATGGCCGGAAAAGTTAGTAAATTCAGGGGAAGTGCTGTCCGAACTTTGAAGGGACTTGTTTGCATTGAGTTTGTGATCTAAGGCTTGGATTTGAGCAAGGCAATGTTATATGATGGATGGTTTCTGAGCCGTGGAGGTGAGTGACCCTAAACTATTTCCAAAGTACTTGTGAAACGTTTCTTGCATTATTTACTTTTGAACTGTTTCCAAAGTTACTTATGAACTGTTTCCAAAGTTACTTTTGAACTGTTTTCTTGCATATCATGCGTGCTTATATGAGAGTGTTCCTTATTTGCTATATTTTCTTGACTTCATGACTTGTATTATTGATTGATAACGTGTTAAGTGCTTTGAATGATTTCCAAAACGAGCTTTCTAGGCGAGTGTGTACTTTATCGAACTCGACCTAAATAACTGTGCAATTTTCAAGGACTTAATTATTGAAATGCTAGTTGCGCATGATGTAAGCCTTTTGGGCTGAACTGGCCATTGCCCCTTGTTACAGGTCGTCTTGAGCCAGAAACGGATTCGGTCGGGCGATTAGGGACCTCGGTGAACGTTTGGTATACTCGAGTATTACCTTTGTAGGTTGGTGGAGGTTGGTGGAAAATAATGCAATTTCAAATGAAGGACAGGAGAACGAATGTATTCTTTTCACGAATGTTACTATCGCTTTCCATTGTACATGTTTCTTGAATTATTGATACTCCATATTTAATGTTTTGTAAATGTTGTAATTATTTCTGGACTTATCATTTGATTTATGACATCATTGATCTATGACATCATTGAAATGAACTATTGTGAAACCGATTTGATTACTGATTTTTCTGGTTACTCGCTGAGCTTTTAGCTCACCCCAAAAATATTTTATTCCCCTCCACAGGGCTTGTGGCAAAGGAAGGACTTGTTGTGCTTATTCACGTGTCTGGATGGCCTATATCTTGTACAGTTTTGGAGTTGGAATCATTTTATGTATAGTTGGGATTAGTTTCCGCTGCTTTTGTGACATGTAATTATTGGAGACTTGGATGTATATTTGTGGACCATGTGATGTATATTTGAGATGTATATTGTAATCTATTTGAGGAATGTAGTGAGCGACTGAATCCCGGCGAGAGCCGGGCAGGCGGCCCGCCGAACCCTCTGGTTCGCCTTAGGGGGAGGCGGGGCTGTCACAATTATCGCTTTCCATTGTAAATGTTACTTGAATTATTGAAATTCTATATTTAATGTTTTGGATGGATTGCTGCTTACGTGTTCGGAACCTTACTGAGCTTTTAGCTCATCCCTTTAGTTTTGTTTTCCTTAACTGGGGAAGGCGAGTAAGGACGAGAGCTCTGTATAGACTAGCTTGGTCTAGTTCTTTGGTTTTGTAATGGTTCTCGCCCTAGTGCTTGGCACGGGCTGGTTGTATGGTGAATTGAGAACCATTATATATTTGACGGATGTACTTCCTTCTGAGATAACAATGTATATAATTTTGTTTTAAGTTTTGGATCCTTGTTTTGCTCTTTCTGGTGGTTTTATTTCTGATTTGCTTGAGTGAACGACTGATTCCCGGCGAGAGCTGGGCAGGCGGTCCGCCGAACCCTTTGGTTCGCCTTAGGGGGAGGTGGGGCTATCACAGATTCCACCTGAGTGAACCATACCAATCGTTTGTACATGACTGCCCTGTTTCGCTGATCCACTGGAGTGCAGGTCATGAGCTGCAACTTGATGCTCGAATATGGGCTAGTTGTGGACAGATTTTTAAAACGATTCCTTCTGTGAACTTATATGTTTATGAATTTAGTTTCCAATGCCACCAACTTCGCTCAATTCCAAGTTGAATTGAGTGAGTTGTGGCCGAAGTTTGAAACTGATTCAGTGGTTGAAAACCCTCTTTTTTGACTAGTAAATGCCGAAATCTTGATTGGGACTTGTTGTTTTGAAATTCTTGATGTTGATCACCTACCAAATGTATCTTGGATGTTTCTTAGACATTGTCTACACAAATGGACCGTGTTTGAGACATTTTGTTGGCCAAACGTTTTGAAAACGGAAAACGGAAGCACAAGGCAGTTTTGTCTTGGAAATTCTTGGAACTTTAGTGGCTTTGTTAACTGACCTTCCGCACGAATTTTTGCATGAAATTTGACAGAGGAATAGCCCTTATATGGTAGGGTAATACTACCAAATTTGGTGTCATTCCAAGTCCTTCTCGATGCCCAACAGATGTCCCAAAGTCTGCTTTTCAAATCTGAAAAACTTTTCCTTTTCTCTTGGCCGAATGGTCAAATCTGATTTGGGGAGTTATATTTCGAAAATTGTGATGTTCATTACCTTTAAATTGCTTAGTGGATGTTTATGGACTCTTGGTTTCAAAAATGGAGTGATTTAGAACTGATTTCATTGCACAAAACATTTGCAAGCAAAAGAAAAGTGAGAAGGCAGATTAGCCTTGAAATATTTCTTGAACTTTGGTTGTTTTAATGACTGCCTTTCCGTGGGAATTTTTACATGAAACTTGGTAGAAATGTTTTTCACACATGGAGGATTTAGTGTACCAATTTTGGTGTATTTCTAATTCCAAATCGATGGCCAAATGATATTTCAAAGATAGTCTTTAAATCTAGAAAATGACTGAACAGTTTGCGAAATGTGACCAATTTTGGACTGATGTCTCTCGATACTCAAAACTCCGATTCCTGTTCCACCTATTGTGTTTTAAACTTTGATTGTAACTCTAATTGAGTTCCAAATTTTAGAGGCTAGTTCACATTGTGTGAATTTTTCCGAATTTCCAAACTTTGCCGAAAATCAATCCAAAACTGTCTTAATGGTCCAAAACAGCCACTTTGAGCCACATTTCGAATGTCATCCATTTGGAATCATGGAAAAGTGTCTTCTAGGAACTTTTAGTACTTTGGAAGCAGTTTCCAACGGTATCAAGTTTTCCAATTTTGCACTTACCGAGAGTGAGATACAATTTTTCAAAGACCGCTTGATAAATCTGAAATTTCTGAACTTAAGGGAAATTGAGGATTTCAAACTCTCCATTTTCCTTTCATATCACTTGACCGTTCCGCACTTGACTTTAAAGATGCAAATCAGATTTCTCTTGTACTTTTAAAACCCTGCTTTTGAGCCTCGATTTACGAGTAATTAAGGCTCGTATTTGTGAAATTTTCTTAGATTGTACTCTAGTACAATCTTCTTCGATAAATGGGGTTTCTAAGTAGTAGTTCGTTATTAATTACTCTGGCACACAAGAGGACCTTCAAGAGGATCCTACGGTGGACGCTTAAACCCTCAAGAGGGCATTACTTCTTTGTTTACTTGGTGAGTGTCAAGTGCATGAATATTTGGAAATTATGTGAATTGCTCAAAATGAAATGGATGGGTTATAACTACTGAGTCGAGTGTGTACTTTATCGAATGTGTTCTCAATAAAATGAATTGTAATTGAATTGCCTGAATTGAATTGTATTATATGCTATGGCTGTATATGTCGTTGGAGTGAATCTCCTCGATTCATAATTGAACTGTATGACTGCCGATTGGAGTGCGCTCATCAGCCTATAACGGTAATTGTCGATTGGACTGAATGTCATCAACCCTTACAATTGTAATCGTATAATCGGGTCACTGAGCGATAGTATGTACTACACTGATTCGGGTGGGAGGTACCTCTCATATCGGCTAAAAATCCTAAATAAATGATCGGTTCTCTAAGCGATAGCATGTACCACACCGATTCGAGTGGGAGGTACCTCTCATGTCGTCTCAGAACCATAAACCTTTCTAAGTCGATTGGAGCGATGTCTCATCGATTACTGGGCGATAGTATGTACCACACCGATTTGGGTGGGAGGTACCTCTCATTCGACTCAGAACTATAAGCAAAGCATAAGTCGATTGGAGCGATGTCGTATCGACCACTGAGCGATAGTATGTACCACACCGATTCGGGGGGGAAGACACCTCTCATTCGACTCAGAACCATAAATGTATAATCGACCACTGAGCGATAGTATGTACCACACCGATTCGGGTGGGAGGTACCTCTCTTTCGACTCAGAATCATAAATGGAATAAGTAAAGTTCTACGGACTTTTGGATTGAACTTTGGCAAAGTAAGTGGAAATGAGCTCCTAAGAGCTCCTGTATCCTTCTTGAATGTGTTTTGTGAATATTCGGGAATTGCTTGAATGTTACAGCTTTATCTCTCGTACCAGCTTTATTGCTACTTGAATTACCTGCTTGCATGATTTTTTCTTGGCCTCACTGAGCGTCAGCTCATCCCATTAGTTTTGTTTTTTTTCCTTAACAAGAGCCGAAATGGAGGGGATTATGGAGAGGTCGATTTGATGGCCCTTTTGATTAGAATTTTGAATGTATTTGTTTAGACAACTTTTGGAAGCTGTATATTTTGGGAATGTAAGATATTTTTTGTAGATTATGATGTAAGACTTGAACGATTATTAAGGAATTGACCTTGTGAGAGCCCGTAAAATTTTTTCTTAATTTATACCATTTAATTCTATTCCTTTTCATGCATTTTCCTTATTTTATTTTACTACATTAATTTTCTGAACACTTTATAAGTGAATATAGTTTTTCCAACCATTTTTCTAGTATAAGTTAGTTCGGGTTAAATTTGAAGTGCGTTATGGACGTGGGACCCGCTAGTGCGATAAAATTTTGTTGATTAAGTGATTTTTGTGCTAAGTATTATTATTTTACAAGGTACAAGGAGACAATTGGAAGTTAGCTAGATAAATTACCCTTGTTAGACAAAAGGATAAGCTTAAAACCCTAAGAGGGGCCAAGTGTCACTATGCTATTAGAAGTTGGACTTTTGACAAAGATTGGTAACTTTACTAAAATCAGATTTTTGACCAAAATTCATTTATTTTCTTGTCTCCTTTGGCTGAAATTAGTGAGAGAGAAACCAAGAGAGTTCTTCATGTTCCACTTCAATTTCTTGTCCAAATCTTGAGTTTCAATCAACCAAATCACAAACTACACCATACAAGTGATCATTAGGGAAGGTTAAAGGTGTTGGTGGAGTTGTTTTGGAGGAGGAAAGATTAAGCTCCAACCTTTCTTGTGGTTTTAAGGTATTTTGCCAAGAACATCCTCTTTACTTCAATTAATTGCTTATTAGTGGTTTTTAGTTGTTTTAGATGTTGTTTTGTGGAAGATTAGCACTTGAATGCATGAATTCCAGATTAGGGTTTCTTTTTTTTCCAATTCTGCCCGGTACTGTTACACCTAGTTAGAGGCCGAATTGGCCTTATAAAAAAATATGAAAGTTGTAGAGGATGATGTTTTATAGTTTCCTGCAAAATTTCAGCCCAATCGGAGCAACGTAGCCTGTGAAAAGACTGAAATACCCCTGCTGTCCTGTTTCTGTCCGAAACTGAAATTCAGCTTTGGTAATTGGTTAATTTGACTGGGAATACTACTGATTTAGTTGTTGATGTATTCTTAACATTTATAGCTTGGTATCTTAGCGTTCAGATGGCTTTGGAATCACTTGAATTGGAGTTGTATGTGCCGAGATATGATTGAATGAATCAGGACTGCTAGTTGAACTGTGAACTGGAAAATTTGGAGTTGTTTTGGTAAATTTGACCTAGATACATTGCAAACTGGACTGAGTGGCCTTCTTCAACATTGTAGCCCTTTCTCTTAGCTTCGAAACGGTGTAAATTACACCTCAATCTGACAAGGATAGCTTCAGATGATGTTAATTCCGCTAAGCAACAGCAAATCTACCTTTTGTTTCCCAACCCAAACTTCCTTTCCGCATATGTCCTAGTTTGATTTTGCCCTTATACGTTCCTTATGATTTTACTCTAGTGATATGTGGATTCGGTTTATGACTCGTATTCGAGCCTTATTGTGGCTCTAATTAAAGGCGTTTGATAGCTTGTGATTTGTGGGTGTTGAGGTTTGGTTGGAAAGTAAAGAAAGACAAGGGAAATGCTGTCAAAATTTTCGCGGAGCTTCTGTACAGTCTCAGGAAATTTGCTATATCTTGATGTAGGAATGTCGGAATTGAATTACGTTTGTTGAATTTTAAACTAGATTCATAGGGCTATAAATCGTGTAAATTTCAGACCCTGTTTATGTCTGTACCATTTATGGTGATTTTTCAAAGTTGACTGAAATATTGTACCTGTTCTGTCTTTCACTGGATAAAGCAGCAACTTGAGGCTTGAATTTGACTGACTTGCGTTCTGAATCTTATGAGGGTGTTTTCTGGAAAGTTATAGCCCTTTGAATGTATTTTCCAACGGTATAACTTTTATTAATTTTGGACTTACAAAACTTGAGATATGATTTTTCATATAGGGTTGCGCGAAACTGGAAAATCCTGTTTTCCTAGTATCGATCTTACTTTCATTTTCTACTTCAAATTTGAAGTTGGTCAGTCATTGTAGGTAGGGTTTTGAGGTTGTTCATGCCTTTAGGACTAATCGTTATCTTTTCACTCCAAAGTCACCTCTTCGCTTTACATTAATGGTTCATTTGGATAGGCACCTGACTTGTAATCGAGTTTTACTTGCGAATTCCACTTATTAGGTTTTGGAGTCCAGTCTTAAGTGTTTGCCTTGATTGTTCTAGGAGGTGCCGGCGAGTAAAGCCACACTTGGGAAGAAAACTTTTGAAATTATCCTTGTTTGATCAGGTGAGTGTACCACTCCCCTGAATTATTGCTAAACTGGTTTCCTGTACTTGCAAATTGCTAGTTGAATGTCTTTCCTGACTGTTTATCTTGTATGAGACGAGGGTGTACTTTATCACACTCGTTCTCTTGCCTGTACTGAACAAACTGGAATCTATTACTTGTACTTGTTATGTACTTGAACTTGTTACTTGCACTTGTTATGATGTCGTTTGGAAGAGTATCCAACGACCTTCCTGTTAAACCTGAGCTCAATCTCATGGGGAGTTAATTAAATCGAGCCAGCGAGGGCTTGGTCGAGATAATTGACAATCCATGGGTGCCTGTTCCTGGGGGAATCTTTGGGTATTGAGACTCTTGATTCCGGTATACTCGAGTATTACCATTCCTGTTCCTGTTTGGCGTTCGGGCCCGGTAAGGGGTATGTTTGGTGAACGGGATCTTGGCGTTAAAGTGGTGATCTACTGGACTGGTTCCTTTATTTGAACGTTGACGGAGGGTCAACAAGGCTGGATCAAGTATTGCAACGGGGATTTGGCTCCTGAGAGCCACCTGTATCCTTGAAATTGTGATGTTCGTTCATTTCTTTTACTTGATGTGGATATGTATCCTATAAATGTTTTCTCATGATTTCTACTGTTACATTGTTGGTACCTCATTGAGCTTCTAGCTCACCCCGTTTCGTTATCCTTGTTTTCCTTACAGGAAATCACCTTTTGAAGACTATGATGTTTGAAGCATGAGTTGAGCTAGTTTTAGTATTCTTTTGTATAGCTCCTCGATGGTTGGAAAACTTTAAATGTATTTTAACCAAACAATTCCCTTTTGAATTGTAAATTTGCAACCATGTGTATCTAAAAGTGTTTAACCATGCTCCTAAGTTGATTTGGTTTGGAAATGTTCTTTTCTAGGGTTATCTAAAGTTGTTGTGCTTGTTTGGATTTCGGACAGTGAATGTTATTTTCTCGAAGTTCTTTTGAGTGGTTGGTAGGGTTTACGCTCGTTCCGGATTCATAGTCTCGGCGAGAGCTAGGCTGGGGATCCGCCGAACCCTTTGGTTCGCCTTAGGGGGAGGTGGGGCTGTCACAGACCTTCCTTCATATCTTCGACTTGTAGTATCGATTGGTTATTCTTAAGTTTGAATTGAATTTGTACTGGCGAGAGTTGGGCAAGCATCCCGCGGATACCCTTGGATTCGCCCTTGGGAGAAGTGGGGAGTCACACTTCCTCCTCCAAAACAACTCCACCAATAGCTTTAAACTTCCTTAGTGAGCACTTGTATGGAATAGATTGCAAAACTAGCGGTTAAAACTCAAGATTTGGGCAAGAAAGTGAATTAGAAAATGAAGTTTTTCCTCTCTTGTTTTCTCTCTCAAAACATCCGGCCAAGCAAGGAGGAAAATGAAGATAGCTCAGCCAAGAAACAAGATAAGAATGAAGGAAAAACAGCCGGTCAAAATTGGCTGCCGAGGTTGTACGTCACAATCCGGCCGGATTCGTGGCAGTGGCGAAATCCAATTTTTTCCAAAACCCCTACCAATCCGTCTAAGAATCCAGCCAAGAACTGGCCGGATTTTCGGCCGGATTCTCACAGTTCACCAGAAAATTTCCTTTCTTCTTCTTTCGGGCGTCACAAACTCTCCTTCTTGAAAGAATGTCGTCCTCGACATTCGAACTCATACTAACCAGATCCAAATAGTCCTCGAAAGTCAGTCAAGTACTACGAATCACTCTAATCCCACTTATCTAATAATCATGATCCAATAGATAACTAAACGAGTAACCTGATACAACATGCAATAGGGCTCGGTTCGACCAATTAGCCCTGAGTTGGACTTAATGTCCCAGATATTCGAAAAAGTCAGGACATGGCTTAGCCCCAGGTAGGAAACTTTACCCCTGGCGGTGCTGGACAACACAACAAGTTAGCACAGCGACTATACTTCACCAGAGAGTCTCAAGAATTTGTCCCTGGTGGTGCTGGACAACACAACAGGCATGCCTCGCCAGACGACTGGCGGTGCTGGACAACACAACAGGCAATGTGTGAGAACTCGTAAATTTCTTTATTTCTAGGCCTTATTTTAATTATTTGCACGCCTTTTATGCATTTTCTTTATTAGTAAAATTTTCTAAATAATTTTTATGAGTAAATATAGTTTTTTAGATGATTTTTCTAGTATCGGTTAGTTTTTGAGAAATTAAGAGCGTATACCGGACGTGGGACCCGCTAGTGCGGAAAGTTCGAAAAAAATTCGGCCAGTTAGGTTAAGTTTTGGATATCGGGTTTCCTTTAGCAGGTGTTAAGAGATAACTAGAGGTTACTAAATGGATTGGTGTGAGAGGACAAAAGGATAGCCATGTATTAATTATAGTGACAAGTGTCACTTGGAGAATTGTTCTTACTTTTTGACCACTATTCATTACTTTACCAATTAAATCAAAAAAATTGCCCAAAAATCATCCAAAATTGCAAGCTCTTGGCCGGCCATCTTTCAAGAGAAAAGAAGAAAAACCTCTCCACTTTCTTACTTCTAATCTTGCTCAATCTTTCATTCCAACCGGTTAATCTTCAAATTACTCCATAAAACCTCTTAGTTTAGTGGTATTAAGGTTGGTTGTGAAGTGGTTTTGAGGAGCAAGGTGCTAAATTGGGTCTTTTCTTGGGTTTGCAAGGTATGTGACCAAGGAACCTTCCCTTTGATCCTAATAATGTTCCATTTGTACTTTATGTGAGTTAAAGAGATAATTTTAGGTGTTATTTTGTGACTTTTGGTTGAATTGGTGAAGTTTTATATTTATTTGTGATTTTTCT